>NC_057801.1:105404720-105539558 GCF_018294505.1 Triticum aestivum | reverse complement strand
GCTTTTATCTTCAGCAGAGAACTTTGACGTTCTCGATGTCGGCTTCCGGCAAGCTTGTTGCCAGGAAGGCTTTCATCTTCAGCAGAGAACTTTGACGTTCTTGATGCCGGCTTCCGGCAAACTTCTTGCCAGGAAGGCTTTTATCTTCAGCAGAGAACTTTGACGTTCTCGATGCCGGCTTCCGGCAAGCTTGTTGCCAGGAAGGCTTTTATCTTCGGCAGAGAACTTTGACGTTCTCGATGCCGGCTTCCGGCAAGCTTGTTGCCAGGAAGGCTTTTATCTTCGACAGAGAACTTTGACGTTCTCGATGCCGGCTTTCGGCAAGCTTGTTGCCAGGAAGGCTTTTATCTTTGGCAGAGAACTTTGACGTTCTCGATGCCGGCTTCCGGCAAGCTTGTTGCCAGGAAGGCTTTTATCTTTGGCAGAGAACTTTGACATTCTCGATGCCGGCTTCCGGCAAGCTTGTTGCCAGGAAGGCTCATGGCGAAGAACTTCGTTGTTCTTGACACTGGCTCCCGGCAAGATCGTTGCCAGAAAGGCTTATGGCGAAGAACTTCGTCGTTCTTGACACCGGCTCCCAGCAAGATTTTTGCCGGAAAGGCTTATGGCGAAGAACTTCATCGTTCTTGACGCCGGCTTCCGGCAAGATCATTGCCGGAAAGGCTTATGGCGAAGAACTTCGTCGTTCTTGACGCCGAAAAGATTGGCCCTAAGGGCGTTGCCAGCCCCCGGGCCATAACTGCGCTCAAACATAGCAAGTGATTAGCATCCGAAGTGCACTTAACTTGCTTGCGAATTTTGACTTTTGCTGCATATTCCCTATGCTTGCTGGAATGCTTTTCGGTGCGTACGATCCAGCCAGTAGCGCTTGAGGGAACGGGCCCTTAGCGGCTATTCGGGAACAACGCCTCTCGGAAAGGTTTACCTTCTTGGTTCTAGCGCAACCGCACAAGTTGCCGAGCGGACTCGAGGCAACATGGAGCGCAACTAGCCCCGAGAAGGCTCCTCGGCATACAGGTCTATGCAGAAATCTCAAATAAAAAGCGCATGCTATCTTCCTGTTCAACCCCTCTTTGTACGTCCACCCTGCGCTTTCTAGGGAAACTTGCCGGTGCAGGCACCCTTGCCGCGAGTGCCGAGTGCGGAACTTCAGCAGCCTGTTGGCGGGGTCGCTACTGACAAGCAATCTTGTCGCAACTAGTTGCAGCTCGCTTAAGTTGTTGAGCGGACTCGAAACAAAGTAAGGGCGCTAGCGGCTCACTTAAGTTGCTGAGCGGACTCGAAGCAAAGTAAGGGCGCTAGCAGCTCACTTAAGTTGTTGAGCGGACTCGAAACAGAGTAAGGGCGCAACTAGCTACGAGTTGATTCCTCCGCGCACAGGTTTTCCGTACAAAGAACAAGATCTCCGAGGCGGATAACCTTATACAGAAAGGAAATATCTAAAGTTTCGCACAACTTAGCTTTTTCTGTTGCCGCACTGGCGTCGTTCTTTTGCTCGCGCGCTCCTTAGGAGCCATGACGATGAAGAACAGCTGCCGCCAAATCCTTCTTCTTCGGTGGCATGTCGATGAAGACGATAAAGATTTCACTTGCGTGCACGCCGGATCGGGTTCGCACAACCTCGACGCCCCCTACCTGGCGCACCAGAGATGTCGGGGGGTGCTGATCCACCAACACCTATGGGGACAGGGCCCCTTTCGGTTCGGTGGGAGGCGGAGAGCGCACAAAGAGCGGATCGAGGCAGTGCACGCGGGCGATTTTACCCAGCTTCGGGCCGCACGGATGCGTAAAACCCTACTGCTGCTTGTTTGTGTATATTGGATTCTTGCTCAGGAGCGATGGACGCTGCCAGACTGAGCGTGAGAGTGTTCCTGGTGTTGAATGAGCCGAGCTGGCTGAACCCCTTCTACGTTGCACTTGGGCTGGCCGAACCTCTTCTACGTTGCGCTTGGGCCTCCTTTTATACTTTCAAGGGGTTACCCACAGGTGGCAACGTAGACTAAAAGGGTAGAAATGGAAAAGGATGCGGTAGGTGCAGCTACCGCTACTGTGGATACAGTGCACCCTACCTAACTCTGACGGCACGGGACAAGGGCATTAAATGCCTGTCTGAGTCTCCTAAACAGTGCAAAAGGTGACCGTTAGGAGCGCCACCGTTTTCCACGATGGGCTTCTCTTCATCTCCGCTTGCCACCACGTACCCCTAGCTGCACGGCCTCCTGCCACGTGTGCTTGGGAGAGTCCCAAAGCGACACGTTAGCAGGTGTGCTGGAGCGCGGGCACAAAGTGGGGGTTTCCCGCGGCAAGCTCCTTGCCGCGACCGTCGTCTTGTCGCGTCCGGAAGCTTGTCGCTCGCCGGATCTTGCCGGGACGCAGGGCGCATCGCGGCAAGCTTTCTTGGTATGCCTTGAGTGGCCTTCCCGGCAAGCTCCTCTTGCCGGGGTCTTGTCTCTTCCCGGCAAGATCCTCTTGTCGGGGCCTTGGTTGGCCTTCCCGGCAAGCTCCTCTTGCCGGGGCCTTGGCTCTTCCCGGCAAGATCCTCTTGCCGGGGCCTTGGTTGGCCCTCCCGGCAAGCTCCTCTTGCCGGGACCTTGGTTTGAGTTCTTTGTTCTTGAATGGTCTTCAAGGGAACCACGGAGGGTCTTGGCGGTCACCCGGCAAGCCTTGCCGCGGGGTGCTGCAACTGCCCGTGCACGAGTTCGGGATACTAGGGTACCCCTACTCTAGTACACCGACATCATCCTTTCCTCACTGGGACAATGCTCTAATAATGAATATCATCACACATTTATTTATTTACAACTCAAGATTACAACTCGATACTTAGAACAAGATATGACTCCATATGGATGCCTCCGGCGGTGTACCGGGATATGCAACGAATCAAGAGTGACATGTATGAGAAATTATGAGGTGGCTTTGCCACAATTACGATGTCAACTACATGACCATGCAAAGAGCAATATGACAATGATGATGTGTGTCATAATAAACAGAATGGTGGAAAGTTGCATGGCAATATATCTCAGAATGGCTGTGGAAATGCCATAATAGGTAGGTATGGTGGCTGTTTTGAGGAAGGTATATGGTGGGTATATGGTATAGGTGAAAGTTGCGCGGCACAAGAGAGGCTGGCAATGGTGGAAGGGTGAGAGTGCGTATAATCCATGGACTCAACGTTAGTCATAAAGAACTCATATACTTATTGCAAAAATCTACAAGCCATTGAAAACAAAGTACTATGTGCATGCTCCTAGGGGGATAGATTGGTAGAAAAAGAACATCACTCATCCCCGACCGCCACTCATAAGGAAGACAATCAGTAAATAAAATTGTGCTCCAACTTCATCAGAAAGCGGTTCACCATACGTGCATGCTATGGGAATCACAAACTTCAACACAAGTATTCTTTGAATTCCGAATTACCCAACTAGCATGACTCTAATATCACCACCTCTATATCTCAAAACAATTATCAAGTATCAAATTTATCATAGCATCCAATTCACTTTCTATGATAGTTTTTATTATACCCAAGTTGGATGCTCATCATTCTAGGACCAATTTTATAACCATAGCAAATACCATGTTGTTCTAAGAGACTCTCAAAATAATATAATTCAAGCAAGAGAGATCAACAATTTCTAAAAAATTAAGCCACCGTCATGCTCTAAAAGATATAAGTGAAGCACTAGAGCAAAAATTATCTAGCTCAAAAGATATAAGTGAAGCACTAGAGCAAAAAATATCTAGCTCAAAAGATATAAGTGAAGCACATAGAGTATTCTAATAAATTTCAAATCAAGTATTTCTCTCCCAATAGGTGTGTACAGCAAGGATGATTGTGTTATACTAAAAAGCAAAGACTAATATCATACACGACGCTCCAAGCAAAACACATATCATGTGGCGAATAAAAATATAGCTCCAAGTAAAGTTACCGATAGACAAAGACGAAAGAGCTTTTGGTTATCCTTGAATATCTTGGGGTGCCATGGGCATCCCCAAGCTTAGGCTTTTGCCACCCTTTATTCCATAGTCCATCAAATCTTTATCCAAGACTTGAAAACTTCACAACACAAAACTCAACAGGAAATCTCATAAGCTCCGTTAGTGCAAGAAAGAAAAACCACCACATAAGGTACTGTAATGAACTCATTCTTTATTTATATTGGTGTTAAACCTACTGTATTCCAACTTCTCTATGGTTCATACCCCTACATACTAGCCATAGATGCATCAAAATAAGCAAAAATACACTAAAAGAAGAATCTGTCAAAAACAGAACAATCTGTAGCAATCTGTAACTTCCGAATACTTCTGGAACTCCAAAAATCCTACAAAAATAAGAAGTCCTAGGAAATTTTTCTATTTATGTACATCAAAAAGAATCAACGGAAAATCATGTTTCTGTGATTTATTGAATTGTTTCTCGTGGGCGCAAAGTTTCTATTTTTCAGCAGAATCAAATTAACTCTTACCATAGGTTATCCTATAGGTTCTACCTGGCACAAACAATAATTAAAACAAGAAAACACATATAAACAGAAAGTAGATGCAAAATTTATTACTAAATAGAAGTGAAAACAAAGAAAATAAAATTGGGTTGCCTCCCAACTAGCGCTATTGTTTAACGCCCCAAGCTAGGCATAAAAGCGAGGATAGATCTAAATAGTGCCACCTTTGGCACTTGATTAATAAGTAGCTCGCATGATAGATTCATAAGGTAATTTTACTTTCTTTCTTGGAAAGTGCTCCATGCCTTTCCTTAGTGGAAATTGGAATATAATATTCCCTTCCTTCATATCAATAATCGCACCCATCGTTCTAGGGAAAGGTCTACCAAGAATAATAGGACATGAAAGATTGCAATCTATGTCAAGAATGATAAAATTTATGGGCACATAGTTCCTATTTCCAACAATAAGAACATCATCGATCCTTCCCATAGGCTTTTTACGGTGGAATCCACAAGGTGCAAATTCAAAGAGCAATCATCAAATTCATGGAAACCTAGAATATCACATAAAGTTTTCGGAATTGTGCAAACACTAGCACCAAAATCACACAAAGCATAACACTCACAATCTTTAATTTTAATCTTTATAGTAGGTTCCCACACATCAATAAGTTTTATAGGTATAGAAACTTCCAAATTAAGTTTTTCATCATAAGATTGCATCAAGGCATCAACAATATGTTTGGTAAAGGCTTTATTTTGACTATAACCATGAGGATAATTCAACATGGATTGCAACAAGGAAATACAATCTATTAAAGAAAAATTATCATAATTAAATTCCTTGAAATCCAAGATAGTGGGTTCTATGCTATTTAAAGTCTTGACTTCTCCAATCCCACTTTCACCAAATTAAGCATCAAGATCTAAAAACTCCGAATCATTGGGACGCCTTTTAACTAAATTTGACTCATCTCCAGTCCTATCATTATTAAGATTCATATTGCAAAACAAAGATCTCATAGGGGACACATCAATAACTTTTAGATCTTCGTCATTATTTTCATGGAAACTAGAAGAACACACCTTCACAAAGCAATCTTTCTTGGCACACAATCTAGCGGTTCTTTCTTTGCACTCATCAATGGAAATTCTCATACCTTTGAGAGACTCATTGATATCATGCTTAGGAGGAGTAGATCTAAGTTTAAAAGAATCAACATCAAGCGAAAGTCTATCAATGTTCCTAGCCAAATCATCAACTTTAAGCAATTTTTCTTCAAGCAAGGCATTTAAATTCTTTTTAGAAACCATAAATTCTTTCACACTATTTTCAAAATCAGAGGGCATATTATTAAAATTTCCATAAGAATTATTGTAGGAATTTCCATAATTATTAGAGGGATTACTAGGGAATAGTCTAGGATTAAAGTTTCATCTATAAGCATTGTTACCAAAATTATTCCTACCAACAAATTCTCATCCATAGATTCATTATTATTCTCAATCAAAGTAGACAAAGGCATATTATTGGGATCAATAGGAGCACTCTTAGTGGCAGACAATTTCATAAGTTCATCCATCTTTCCACTCAAAACATTAATTTCTTCTCTAGCATGCACTTTTTTTACTAGTAGATCTTTTGGTGTGCCATTGAGAATAATTAGCCATAATATTATCAAGGAGTTTAGTAGCTTCTCCTAAGGTGATTTCCATAATCGTGCCTCTCGATGCCGAATCTAAAATATTTCTAGAAGCAAAATTCAATCCAGCATAAATATTTTGTATGATCATCCATAAATTCAAACCATGAGTAGGGCAATTGCGAATCATCAATCATCATGATCAAGTTGTCTAAAATTCATAATATAGTTCCTAAGAGAGATGATCTTAGCGGGAGGAAAATACTTAGATATAAAGGCATCTTTGCACTTATTCCATGAATCAATACTATTTTTAGGCAAAGACAAAAACCAAATTTTTTGCACGAACTCTAAGTGAAAACGAAAATAACTTCAATTTAACAATATCATTATCCATATCTTTCTTTTTTTGTATCTCACACAAATCAACAAAGTTGTTTAGATGGGTGGCGACATCTTCACTAGGCAGGCCGGAGAATTGATCTTTCATAACAAGATTTAGCAAAGCAGCATTGATTTCACAAGACTCAACATCATTAAGAGGAGTAATCAGAGTACTAAAGAAATCATTATTATTGGTATTGTAAAAGTCACACAATTTGGAATTATCTTGCGCCATCACAACAAGCAATCCAACACACAAGCAAACAAAAAGGGCAAGCGAAAGAGAGAGGAGATTGGGAAAGAGAGGTGGATAAAATGGCAAGAGTGAAGGGGGGGGGGACAGGAAAAGAAGAGGCAAATGGCAAATAATGTAATGTGAGGGAGATGAGTTTGTGATGGGTACTTGGTATGTCTTGACTTGAGCGAAGACCTCCTCGGCAACGGCACCAGAAATCCTTCTTGCTACGTCTTGAGCTTGCGTTGGTTTTCCTTGAAGAGGAAAGGGTGATGCAGCAATAGCAGCGTAAGTATTTCCCTCAGTTTTTGAGAACCAAGGTATCAATCCAGTAGGAGGCTCATCACAAGTCCCACGCACCTACACAAACAAACAAGAACTCGCAACCAACGCAATAAAGGGGTTGTCAATCCCTTCACGACCACTTGCGAAAGTGAGATCTGATAGAGATAATAAGATAAGATAAATAAATTTTTGGTGTTTTATGATATAGATTGGAAAAGTAAAGATGCAAAGCTTATATGATAAGAGATAGACCCGGGGGCCATAGGTTTCACTAGTGGCTTCTCTCAAGATAGCATAATTATCACGATGGGCGTACAAATTATTGTCGAGCAATTGATAGAAAAGCGCATAGTTATGAGATTATCTAGGTATGATCATGTATATAGGCATCACGTCCGTGACAAGTAGACCGAAACGGTTCTGCATCTACTACTATTAATCCACACATCGACCGACTCCTGCCTGCATCTAGAGTATTAAGTTCATGAAGAACAGAGTAACACATTAAGAAAGATGACATGATGTAGAGGGATAAACTCATGCAATATGATATAAACCCCATCTTTTTATCATCGATGGCAACAATACAATATGTGCCTTGCTACCCCTGCTGTCACTGGGAAAGGACACCGCAAGATTGAACCCAAAGCTAAGCACTTCTCCAATTGCAAGAAAGATCAATCTAGTAGGCCAAACCAAACTGATAATTTGAAGAGACTTGCAAAGATAACTTAATCACACATAAAAGAATTCAGAGGACATTCAAAGATTTCTCATAGATAAACTTGATCATAAACCCACAATTCATTGGATCTCGACAAACACACCGCAAAAAGAGTTACATCGAATAGATCTCCAAGAAGAAGAAGGAGAACTTTGTATTGAGATTCAAAGAGAGAGAAGAAGCCATCTAGCTAATAACTATGGAACCAAAGGTCTGTGGTAAACTACTCAAAACTCATCGGAGATGCCTTGGATATGATGTAGAGGCCCTCCATGGTGGATTCCCCCTCCGGCGGAGTGCCGACGAAGGCTCCAAGATGGGATCTCGCGGATACAGAAGGTTACGATGGTGGAAATAGCTTTTCATGGTCGCCTTTGATGTTTTTGGGGTACATGGGTATATGTAGGAGGAAGAAGTAGGTCGGTGGACACTCGAGGGGCCCACGAGGGTGGGGGGCGTGCCCACCTATTGTGGGCGTGTCGGGCACCCTCGTGGCCGCTTCGCTTGTTTCTTGACTTCCACTCCAAGTCCTCTGGATCACGTTTGTTCCAAAAATATCGCTCCCGAAGGTTTCATTCCGTTTGGATTCTGTTTGAAATTCCTTTTCTTCGAAACACTAAAATAGGCAAAAAAACAGCAATTCGGGCTGGGCCTCCGGTTAGTAGGTTAGTCCCAAAAATGATATAAAAGTGTAAAGTAAAGCCCATAAACATCCAAAACGGGTAATATAATAGCATGGAGCAATCAAAAACTATAGATACGTTGGAGACGTATCAGGCCTTTCTTTTACTTATGCAATTTTTATTTTGAATTTGAGTCTCCATCTTCTCTTATAAAGCACCAACTAAGGGGCACTAGGATCATATTTGAGCATTGGGTGTAGCTAATATTCGAGTGTGTTTCATGAATGGATCAATAATTGAGCATAATGGGCCAGGGATAACTTGCTTTAGTGTCGATATTTTGAAAGACATGGTTGCTTGTTGGTATGCTTGAGTATTAAAGTCTTCATGTCAAAATTAGACTACTACTTTGAATCACATAAAAGTCCATATGTCCATGCTATAAATAAAATAAATGTGATGAATATGTTAGGCAACATTCCACATCAAAAATTCTGTTTTTATCATTTACCTACTCGAGGACGAGCAGGAATTAAGATTGGGGGTGCAGATACATCTCCAACATATCTATAAATTTTGATTGTTCCATGCTATTATATTATCATTCTTGGATGTTTTACAATCATTTTATAGTCTTATATCATTTTTTGGTACTAACCTATTGACATAGTGCCCAGTGCCGGTTGTTGTTTTCTGCATCTTTTTCTACATCACAGGAAATCAATATCAAACGGAGCCCAAACGCAGTGAAACTTTGCAAGGATTTTTTTGGGCCAGCAGACATCTAGTGGGCCAAGGCTGCACCTGGGGGTGCCTCGAGGAGGGCACCACTCACTAGGGCATGCCAGGAAGTCCAGGCATTCCCTGGTGGGTTGTGCCCACCTCGGGTGCCCCCTGAACCACCTCTTTACTCTATAAATACCCCAATATTCTAGAAACCCTAGGGGAGTCGACGAAAATCAATTCTCGCCACCGCAGAGTCCAGAAACACCAGATACAATCTAGACACCATCATGGAGGGGTTCACCACTTCCATTGGTTCCTCTCCGATGATGCGCGAGTAGTTCTTTGTATACCTACGGGTCCGTAGTTAGTAGCTAGATGGCTTCCTCTCTCTCTCTTGATTATCAATACAATGGTCTCTTGGAGATCCATATGATGTAAGTCTTTTTGCGGTGTGTTTGTTGGAATCCGATGAACTTTGAGTTTATGATCAGATCTATGTTTTTATCCATGAAAGATATTTGAGTCTTCTTCGGTCTCTTATATGCATGATTTCTTATAGCCCCATATTTCTCTTCCGATATTTAGCTTTTGTTTGGCCAACTTTATTTATTTATCTTGCAATGGGAAGAGGCGCTTTGTAGTGGGTTCGATCTTACGGTGCTTGATCCCAGTGACAGAAGGGGAACCAACACATATGTATTGTTGGTACTAAGGATAACAAGATGGGGTCTATATCTACATAAAATAGATAAACATATCTCTTCTACATCATTTCATCGTTCTTATTGCATTACTCCGTTTCTTCATGAACTTAATACACTAGATGCATGCTGGATAGCGTCGATGTGTGGAGTAATAGTAGTAGATGCCGGCAGGAGTCGGTCTACTAATCTTGGATGTGATGCCTATATAATGATCATTGCCTGGATATCGTCATGATTATTTGAAGTTCTATCAATTTCCCAACAATAATTGTTTTCCCACCGTTTGCTATTTTTCTCGAGAGAAGCCACTAGTGAAACCTACGGCCCCCGGGTCTCTTTTCATCATATTTGCCTTTGTAATCTATTTTCCTTTGCATTTATTTTAAGATCTATTAAACCAAAAATACAAAAATACCTTGCTACAATTTATTTGTTCCGCGATCTATTTATCCAATCTAAAACTTTTATCTCACGTTATTTGCCTATCGTGAGGCGTCGTACCCGAAAGAGATTGACAACCCCTTTAACACGTCGGGTTGTGAGTATTTGTTATTTGTGTGCAGGTGTTGTTTACGTGGTGTGAGGAGGTTCTCCTA
Organism: Triticum aestivum; assembly: GCF_018294505.1. Lineage (NCBI taxonomy): Eukaryota > Viridiplantae > Streptophyta > Magnoliopsida > Poales > Poaceae > Triticum > Triticum aestivum. The sequence goes on along the minus strand of NC_057801.1, from coordinate 105,529,179 downwards.
CTGGTTCGATAACCTTGGTCTCATCACTGAGGGAAATACCTACCGTCGCTATACTACATCATCCCTTCCACTTTGGGGAAATATCGACGAAGTTCTAGCAGACATCGAAGCTTCACAACTAGTCTAGTGGTGCTTATAAAGACTCATGTGATGCTCCTTCCACATCAAGTGAAAAACAAGTCTTCAATGATTAATAGAGCTTAATGGTGAAGAACTTCAACAAATTCTACAAGAGTAGAAGCAAAGAGAGAAGCTCGAAGTCAAGATCCTACCATGACAAAAGATCTAGTCGTGAACATAATTGTTAAAATTGTGGAAGACCTAGACACTATTCCTATGAGTGTACGGATCCCTACAAAAGAAGACAAGACTCACCTAAAAGAAGAAGTAGAAGAGAAGAATCACCTCCAAGAGAGAAGGAGTAGAGATGATCTTTATGAACAAAGAACCTCTCGCAGAAGCAAGGATTCGGAAAGGAACGACAAGTCATCAAAGAGCTACACAAAACAAAGACATCAAGCTCATGTTAGTCAATGGGTATCCGGTTCTGACTCCGACCACCACTTCGAGAAAAGTTATCACTCCGACTCCGAATATACTCAAGATGAAGGTGTTGTCGGTCTTGCACTTGTGTCAACCAACTCCTATGACATATTTGACTCACCAAATGAAGGAATTAGAAGATGATTCATGGCTAAAGGCCCCAAGGTATCACACCCCGAGTATATTGATTTGAGTAGTGATGAAGATGACTTGCTAGGTGATGATTAGTTACTTGTTGACAATGCTAGTATGAAAACTATGATGAAACTATTATTAATCATGCTAATCAAGATGAAATGAATGACAATGCTAAGAAGGATATTGAGAGTCTAACTAAAAAACTAAACACTCTTAAGTTAGCTCATGAAACTACTTTAGAAAATCATCGAGAACTTTTAAAAACCCATGAGAAGCTACGCTTCGAGAAGCTCAACCTAGAGCAAGAACATGGGTTCTTAAAAGCCATCAAATATGATCTTCAAAATAAAAGTTCTTCTTACATTTCCAAGTGTTTACTCTTGTCTACTTACATTGTTGTAAGTAAGAAATTTGAGGAAAAGCACCAGAAGAATCAAGGTGTTGATTTTGAACGAAAGTTGAATGCCAATGGAGTTGAGTGGGAAGAAGATCAATACCCCAAGACGAAGTTTTTTCCTCAACAAGAGAAGTACAATCCTACTTCATTCAAGGGGACACAAGCTCAAGATGATCTTCCACCACAAGACCACAAGCTAAAAGGCAAGGACAAGCTTCAAGAGGAGATTGATGCATTTGAAGAAGCTCCAAAGGCCTTATTCAAGTGGGTTCCCAAGTCTACCTCAAGTTCTAATTCATCAAGTACATCTACAACCCTAAGGACTCCCATCAAGATGATGTGGATCCTGAAGAAGAAGAACTAGAGAGTTCTTGAGGGTGACTCCGCCAACATACTTCACTCGTATTCATATTGGCAAGAACAAGTGCAATCAACTTCCACATGTTATACTAGTTCAAGAGTCACAAACCCTCTTGTTAGTAAGTCAAGGGACAAGGTAACCTAATGCTTTCATCATCTTGTGTGTACTTCACTCTATGTCTATGGATATCCTTGCTTGTTCCTGGTGGGACTAACCCATGTAAGTATTGAAAGTGCAAATCGCTCAAATGGATGGCTCCAAATGATCTACATCAACATTGAGCATCCACATCTTCAACATCTACATGAAGTCATCATCGACAAAACCGTAGGTTAGTTCATCCTCCTAAAAGGGGATAACACATCTAGGGGGATCTTTACTCTAAGAATTGAGCTACAACAACTCTAATGGTGTGAACACAGCAATGCTTTACTCGTCTCAAACTATGCTCATGTTACATCACAAAGTATGATCACGTCAGATTCGAACCCTCTGGGTGATGAGCACTCGAAGCCACCAATTCGTGATAGACTTAAACTTCGAAAACCTCTTGATGTATTTCGGTCTGACCAATTCATTTCAGTCATACTGAGTTCATTGAGTTGATCTAGGTTTCAATCTCAATGAAACCGATTTGAACACTTCGGTCCCACTGAGTTGCAGTAACTGCTTGCGATTCTGCATCTCGGTGCCACCGAGTTGCTCAACTCGGCCACACCGACAGGCTCTGGATATATATACCCACGTGTCGAATTTTTGGAAATTTCTCCGAAACCCTTTGCCCGCACTGTCCATCTCTACCGGATCATCGCCTTCGTCGCTAGTGACCTCCTGCCGCTGGTCTCCGCCGTCGTCAATGGATTCTTCACCGACGTTGTCGCCATAGCAAGCTCTCCGCCGAGTTAGGGTATGAGCTCGAACCCTATGTGCAATCTTTACCTTCGATTCTTGAACTTAGGTCAATGCCACGAATCTTACCAAGTTTGAAACACTTCTATCCAATCAAACTTCCTTAGATTATTTTTGATTTGAAAACTTACGGTTAGGTTTCCACCGAATTCATCTCGGACCGACTGAGTTGTAGAAATCGGTTTCACCGATTTGCCCCAGGCCATTGCAATTGTAATTTTTGGTCTGACCAAAAATTGCAATTTAGTGTGACCAAGTTTAGATCTCTGTGAAACCCTAGCAATCTTGGAGTCACCAAACTGTGTCTCGGTCTGACCGATTTCACCAATTTAGACTCTGAACATTGCTTCGGTGTCACCGAGTTCAACAAATCGGTAGCTCCAAAATGACCTCAGTAGAAAACTAGAACTAAGTTTTTGGCTCATTTGTTTTTCAAAATCGCTGCACTTTGTGATTCTTATCCACTCTGTCTCATCTATATCTATTCATAGGGTCAGCCTTCAGCTTTCAGCAATGTCCGACAACAGTGACAACCAGAATATGTCTGCGGAATAGGTTCAGATGAGTGAGGGCACTAGTCCCTCTGACAGCAGTCATGACGATGGGAGTAGAAGCACTCCCACCAACCTGCCAAAAGCTACAACTAGCTAGAGGAAGAAGAAGATATCATATTCTGAGGATGAGGACTTTAAGGTTGATGAGGAAGTCACTTCCAAAAGGAAAGGAGAAAAGAAAGAGCTTCGAACTTGTTGGGGATATAACTATTGGTATGACCCGCCGAACAGGGGCCAGGTTATACCTATGACGACTCTTCGTATGAAGCCCATAAGACATTGAAGATGGCGGTTCAGTTGAGGGCCCAAGGTCCAAAGGCGGCTTAAGGCCTGTAGAGATAAACCGTCATATATGTATAACTTGTATTGTAAGGAAAGAATAGATAGTCACTGAGCAGGACATTGTTTATGAGCCGGCCGGGACTTTGTGAGCCGCTGGGCATCGACCTTTGTATATAAAGGGACGACTCGGCAGCGATTCAGGACAAGAAACAAGAGATCAAAAGCTAGGTCAAGCGGATTCACTCCCTGGTAATCGAGACATAAGCAATACCACCCACAACTGGATCATAGGCTTTTACCTTCACCTCAAGGGGCCAAACTAGTATAACCATGTGTACTTTGTCCCGTTTAAGCCCTTTAAGCTTCCTAGTTGCGATGGCTCCATGACTAAGTCCTTCTGCTAGGACATCTATTGTGACCTTTCCACGACAGAACTGTTGCTAACACCAAGATAGGGATGGAAAAGAAAGCTCTAGCAAGAAGGATTCCACTGTCCAAAGCCAGAGCCTCAATTCAAGTCTCTGCTGAATCAAGTGACAAAGATGGTGCTAGAGAGGGCAAGAAGAGGAAGGAGAGGGTCAAAAAGACCATGGCCAGAGTTATTGGCAGATCTTTTATGATCAGAGACCCTGATGAGGAGGAAGAAGAGCAAGATGCACCTCTCCAAAAACTCAGAAGTTGATGGGGGATGCAATCAGGTTAGGGGCTGCTCCATCAAATCTCAAGACTTCCCCCAAGACTACTGTTCAAGCACCTAAGAGATCCACCAAGAACATTCCAGCTGCTAAAAAGAACAAGGCCCCAGTGCCTGAAGTGGAAGAAAAAGAGGAAGGGCAAGTGCTTAGGAAATTGAAGCTCAAATTCCTAATCATGATGACACACATCCAGTGGCTGAGAACATAAAGCTTAGGAAGGATGCAAGTCTCAGGATATGGAGGCAGTCAGACCCATATGCTATTAGAAGGAGGACTGCTGTGGACTACAGATTCCATACAAAGGAACAACAAGACTTCTATGAGACTGTGCTCCTAGACAAGAAGCCCATAGTTAGTGACATGAGATTGGTTGACTGGAAGTTTATTGATAGCAATGAAGATCATTTCCCAGGAGTTCATGAGAGTTTCAGATCAACAGGAGTTGATGCATTTGTTGGTCAGAAATTGACTAAATGGAAAGATGAGTTGATCAAGAAATTTTACTCTACGACACACTTTTACCATGATGGTAAAATTGTTTGGATGACTGAGGGTACTAGGCACCAATATTCTGTAGCAGAGTGGGCCAAGCTGGTCAATGCCTCAGAAGAGCATGAGTAAGACACTGATGTGTATGCCAAGCCCTGAAAAGGACATAATTCTATGGCTCACATGTACAAGGAAATTCTAGATGCTGCCTTGGACAGCCACAAGTTTGGTCAGTTGACTATCTATTGTCAGGGCTACCAATAATCAACACTATCCTCAGACACACTTTGCTGCCCAAGTCTGGAGAAGACAGGATGATCAGAGGTCACTCCATTAATTTTCTGCATATGTTTGATGTGCTAGAAAAAATTCAAAGTGATGACATTGATTATTGAGACAATCAAGAGGACTGCCGCAGACCAAAACAGATCATGTGGATATGCTCCACATATTCAGATGCTCACCAACTCAAAGATGGGCAAGGGAATGTATCTTTTGGACAAGGAACATCTTCCCCTGCCGCGTGAGTTTTAAGACAATGTAGTTGTCATGGATCCATCACATCCCACATTTGTGCAGGATCAGGAGAACAAAGAAAAAGCAAGAGCAGAGAAGGCAGCCAAGACATCAAGTGTTGAAGAGGCATCCCAGGTATATCTGAAATCCAAGCAAGATCAACTTGGTTATCTCATTCAAGCTACTTTGAGGATTGAGAAAGGATTGGCAACCCTGACTCAAAATCAAGAGAGTCTTGAGAGGATCATCGAGACTAACTTTTATGATCTAGACATAAGGTCACAGATATCCAAACTGCAGTTGAGCAACTCCAGGATGAAGCTGAAGAGAGAAGAGGGAGAGCTACCATTGATGCTTTTCAGAGAGTGCCAAGAGCACAAATGTTTGAAGCTGTGCCAGCCAGTGACGCTAGGGCCACTACATCAGCACTAGCATCTACAGCCTCTGTTGCACCTCCAATTGCAACTCCACGAGTTCGTCAGGCCTCTTTGGTTGCATTCGTCGCATGACTCCTCTCCATGCCACCTTCGCACTCTAGAGCTCCCGGAGATCATGCTTAGAGCCACATAGCACTATGCACTTTCAAGCTTTTTGGTAACTTGATGCCAAAGGGGGAGAAAATGTGTAGATCATAGGCTTCGAGAGAGACAGAGAGAAAGAGTGTGTGTTTGCTTCTTTTTGCCTCTCTTGCTACTTTATTTGTTTTGCTTGTTTGGGTGATGCGATATTATGCTTGTGTGAGAGATACTTCTATCATCATATGTTTGTTCATATAATGCTTTAATGTTTGTGCTTAATGATGATATTCTATCTCGCATATATGATCATTCATATCTTGTCTTGGTGATGAGTGCACATCTCATATTCTATCATTTTGAGCGCTCCACCAAGATGTATGTGACATGGAAGAGTGACTCACGATCCTAATTGATTATGCAATTGCATTCAAAAGCCAATTCCAAATAATGCACATATTTATGGGGAGCTCTTGCTTATCAGATACTTCTCAAAGTGAAGATGTACTTCATTTATATTATCATTTGTCGAAGCTTTGATCTATATTTTGTCATCAATTACCAAAAAGGGGGAGACTGAAAGTGCAACTAATCCCCGGGTGGTTTTGGTAATTCATAACAACATATAGCTCATTGAACTAACATTCTTTCAAGATCAATGTTTCAGAAAGTTCAATGGTTGGTATGGCATGGACTAGAGATGTGGACCCCTCCAAATGCTAAGGACCCATATTGGCAAAAGCTCAAGACTCTACATTTTCATTTTAGTGATCCAAGATCACATTGAGTCCGTAGGAAAAGCCAATACTATTAAAAGGGGATGAGGTGTTGCTTAATGGCTTGCTTGCTCAAAATGCTTAGTGATATGCTCCAAAAGCCCTCAACCACCTCTAATTTCTACATATGTCCTAAACTTAAAGTCAAACTCGGCCCCACCGATTTGATCTATCTGGCGCCACCGAGTTCACTTGACATAGCCATATCAAGAAACCCTAATCAGTTCGGTCTTACTGATAGGGATTTCGTTCTCACCGATATGGGATTGCAAACTCTCTATTTCCCATTGTAATGTTTCGGTCTAACCAAGATGAGCGATCGGTCCCACTAAGTTTGCAGTGCAAACTCTCTGTTTCCTTTTCGTAACGTTTCGGTCTCACCAAAATGAGCGATCGGTCCCACCATGTTTTCCTAACCATGTCTCTGTTTGCTTATTACTGACATCGGTCTCACCGAGATGAGGTTTTGCCCTAACAATAGCGCATCGGTATCACCGAGTTGACCTTGTTGGTCCCACCGAAAAGCCTAACGTTCACTTTTTGAACCAGGTCGGTCTGACCGAGTTTCACTATTCGGTCCCACCGAGTTTGGGAATTTGTGTGTAGCGGTTAGATTTTGTGTGGAGGCTATATATACCCCTCCACCCCCTTCTCCATTTGTGAGAGAGCCATCAGAACGTGCCTACCCTTCCACTACTCATTTTTTAAGAGATAACCACGTTCTCTCGTGTTGAGACCAAGACATTCCAATCCAACCACAATAATCTTGATCTCTAGCCACTAGTGCAGAAAAGGGATACAGTCCCGGTTCATGAGGCCCCTTTAGTGCCGGTTCTGGAACCGACACTAAAGGGTGGGGACTAAAGGTCCCCTCCTTTAGTCCTGGTTCAGCCCGAACAGGCACTAATGGCTGTCCACGTGGCACGAGCCCGCGCTGGGGGCTGGGAGACCTTTAGTCCCGGTTGGTAACACCAACAGGGACTAAAAGGTTTAGGGATTTTTGTTTTTATGATTTATTTTTCCTTTTAATTTTTTTCCATTTAGTTCCTTTCATTTGAAACATATTTTACGCTATCACATATTGTACATGTTATGCATACATATAAATAGAATTACTCGTAGAACAGATCATATATATATCATCGACTTTCTCGCACGGCCATTCACGCATATACACATATATATACAAGTTGGTATATACAATTTCTCCTTCAATTTGCATATAGATCATTACATGGGGGCATCACTTCAGTAGCAGGTAATATAATTCTCCTTTGGGATCTATGACCTGATCGAGCAAAAATCCCGCTATTTCCTCTTGAATCGCTCATACGCATACTCTGGTAGGAGCTGATCTCGCATGTCCTTCATCTTTAAAGAAGGAGATCAATATGCATGTTTTAGTTGTGTGTGTGTGTATATATATATATATATATATATTAGATAATGATGTAAATGTTGTGAATAGTGTTCTGGCAAACGTACCAATTGGTCTCTGTCAGTTCTACTCCTTTCGCACGTCATCATGCGAATGTTCTTGCAAACTTAGTATGAACATAAATCATTCCCCGGCGCCTACTTCAGAGCCTTTAATTGAATAGAATTCAATTAGATGATAATTAATCAAGCATGCTAATTAATGGTATTGAAAATAGAATTAAAGAGATGTTAGCTAGCTAGCTAGTACTACTTAGTTAATTACCTTGGGTCAATACCAGTGAAGCTTTTGTTTCCATTGGCCATCAACCTGTTCAATGAACTTTTCGCAAGCCCTGCCCGCCGGCAAAGAAAATGAATAAAGGAGTTATTAATTAGTTGATATCAGGAAATGATGAACTTAAAGAGCCCGACATATAGTTCGATAATGATTGAAATTACCTGTTGACCATCCCCTTCATGATTGCGTAGTCAATAACTTCTTTCCGTTGTGAGTCGAGTAATTCAATTGTTCCCACATCAACTCTAATCATTAGCAAGATATAGTGGGAACTACATGCGCACATGTTTGCATGTATAATTTAAGCAGGCATGTGCATAACTCATCAACTACCATAGCAAAAACAGAATTTGTAGTACAAGATAGTGTGACTCACCCGAAGTTGTAAGGAAGTAGTATATCTGGATAGGTATTTAGGCGCTTCAAGAACTCTAGCAAGCTTTTCTCTATGTCTTTTAGATAGAATTCTTGTGACCATTTCTCTTCATTAATGGTATTTGGGTCAATGAACCCAATGCCATAGCGTCTAGCCTTTTTCATTTCATACATCTTCATTCTGCATAATACCACATAAATGAATATAGTGAGGATAATTACAGGTAATGATCAACGAGCACTAGAGCTAGCTAGAGAATTAATTATTAAATTACAAAAAGAAATCACTTACAGACAATAGCAACTAGCGAGGGATTTTTCGAGTGCGTCTTGATTGAATAACTGAAACAGTTCTGTAAACTTGACATACAGAGCCATTTCATTATAGTAATACTCTTCCTTGGTTTTCACCATGAGGGACTGATGTCGCTTGAAGCTACGTCGGTATTTTCCCCAAAGAGGAAGGGATGATGCAGCACAGCGGTGGTAGGTATTTCCCTCAAATATGAAACCAAGGTTATAAAACCAGTAGGAGAACCAAGCAACACAACGTAAACAGCCCCTGCACACAAAGAACAACACCTCGCAACCCGAGTGTTAAAGGGGTTGTCAATGCCTTTCGGGGTACGACGCCTCAAGATAGTTAAAAAATGTGAGGTAAATTTGTAGATAGGATAAATAGATCATGGAACAAATAAATTGTAGCAAGGTATTTTTGTATTTTTTTAGTTTAATAGATCTGAAAATACATGCAAGGAAAAGGTAGATCGCAAGGTAAATATATGAGCAAGAAGACCCGGGGGCCGTAGATTTCACTAGTGGCTTCTCTCGAGAAAAATAGCAAACGGTGGGTGAACAAATTACTGTTGGGCAATTGATAGAACTTCAAATAATCATGACAATATCCAGGCAATGATCATTACATAGGCATCACATCCAAGATTAGTAGACCGACTCCTGCCTGCATCTACTACTATTACTCCACACATCGACCACTATCCAGCATGCATCTAGTGTATTATGTTCGTGGGAAAACGGAGTAATGCAATAAGAACGATGACATGATGTAGACAAGATCCGTTTATCTGTTGCGGCAGATATGGATCCCATCTTTTTATCCTTAGTAGCAACGATACATACATGTCGGTTCCCTTTCTGTCACTGGGATCAAGCACCGTAAGATCGAACCCACTACCGGGCACCTCTTCCCATTGCAAGGTAAATAAAACAAGTTGGCCAAACAAAACCCAAATATCGGAGAAGAAATACAAGGCTATAATAGATCACACATATAAGAGATCAAAGAACTGAAATAACTTTCATGGATATAAAAAGATATAACTGATCATAAAGTCGAAGTTCATCAGATCCCAACAAACACACTGCAAAAAGGACTGACATCATATGGATCTCCAAGAGACCATTGTTTGATAATTAAGAGAGAGAGAGAGAGAGGAAGCCATTTAGCTACTAACTACAGACCCAAAGGTCTACAAAGAACTACTCACGCATCATCGGAGAGGCACCAATGGAAGTGGTGAACCCCTCCATGATGGTGTATAGATTGGATCTCGGTGTTCTGGGCTGTACGGCCGCTGGATGAAAATTTTGTCGACTCCCCTAGGGTTTTTGGAATATTGGGGTATTTATAGAGCAAAGAGTCGGTCCAGGGGGCACCCGAGGTGGGCACAACCCTCCTGGGCGTTCCTGGGCCTCCTATCGCGCCCGTGTGGGTTGTCCCCTCCTCGGTATTCCCCCCCAGGTGCAACTAGGTCCCGTTGTGTTCCTTCTGGACCATAAAAAATCATCGTAAATTGGCGTGGTATTTGGACCCCTTCTGATACTGATTTCCTGGCATGTAAAAAAACATGTAGAAAACATCAACTGGTACTTGGCACTATGTCAATTGTTAGTACCAAAAAATGATATAAGATGACTATATCATGATTACAAAACATCCAAGATTGATAATAAAACAACATGGAATGATCAAAAATTATAGATACGTTGGAGACGTATCAGCATCCCCAAGCTTAACTCCTGCCCGTCCTCGAGTAGGTAAGTGATAAAACAGAATTTTTGATGTGGATTGCTGTTTATCATGTCATATCATATTCTTTTCTTCATAGCATGGACATTCGTACTTTTATGCGATTCAAAGCAATAGTCTAGTTTTGACATAATAATTTAGATACTCAAGCATATCAACAAGCAACCATGTCCTTCAAAATATCAATGCTAAAACAAGTTATCCCTAGCCCATCATGCTCAAACATTGGTCCATTATTGAAACACACTCGAATAATTGCTACACCAAATACTTAAGTACGATCATATTGCCTCCTAGTGGGTGCTTTTATAAGAGAGGATGGAGACTAAATTTCAAAACTAAAAATTGCATAAAGTAAAATAAAGACCCTTCACAGAGGGAAGTAGGGATTTGTAGAGGTGCCAGACCTCAAAGCAAAAAAGTAGATATAAAAACATTTTGGGAGGTGTATCAATCCCACCAACAAAAATGACTTGGAGCATCCCAACACTTTCCATGCTAGATATATCATAGGTTGTTCCCAACAGAAAATAAAGTTTATTCCTTTTTCCACCATAACTTTCACTTTCCATGGCTAGTCGTATCCACGGGTGCCCTCCATACCAACACTTTCTAAGGAATTTATTATTTGACAACATAAAGTAAATTCATTTTTGCTTTTCGGGACTGGGCATCCCTAATACCTTTGCCTTACTCACGTGCAATCACAAGTGAATAAACACATATAGCATGGAAAATATTAGCCACTCGTTACCATTCCGCGAGCGAAACAAACACACAAAAGAGAAGTTCATTTTGAAAATTAGAGATGGCACATGCAAATTTTCCTACAACGGCAAAAGAATACTACATATAGGTAGATATATTGGACACATGTGGCAAAACTGGTTTAAAGGATTTTGGATGCACAAGTAGAGGTCATACTTGGTGCAAAATGAAGGCTAGCAAAAAGATTGAGAAGCGACCAACAATGAAACGAATAATCTCATAAGCAAGCATTAAGCATAATTAACATGGAATAATGCACCACAATGTCGGTGGAAACGGCACCTATGGGATCACGAGAATCCCTACTACGGTTGCGGGGCGCGGGGTTGTGAGAAGAGCGGGATCAATAGTCAGTCAAGCACACGGGTCATTTACCCAGGTTCGGGTCGTGACATGCTTAATACCCTTGCCCCACTTTAGTGTCTATTTGAGTGTTCTTGGAGTTCTTGAGCTAGCTATGATCTGTAACTTGCTAAGGGGTCCGTACCGCTCTCTAGTATGCGTCGGGTCTCCTTTTATAGTCAAGGGGATCGCCACAGTGGCACACAGGAGGTGGCAACGGTGTATAGTGGCTAAGCTTAATGCTTGCCATTACGGGACAAGACACATTTAATGTGGCCCTTAGGTGTCCCTCTCACTTTATCGAGGATGGAAACCAGCCCCCATCCTATCCGTCGCCGCCCCACCTTGCTCCAACACGCGTCCAGGCCAGCGGGGCGCGTGGTGCCATGTTGGCAGGCAGGCAGCTGAGGTGGCGCGCTGGTAGGGTCTTCACGAAGATTTGCATGCCGCCACGTAGGCGTCGCTGGGTTGGCCTAGAGGCCTCTTGTTGACACGCACGTGCCTTCCTAGCTCGTGGGCTGGTAGCTACAAGGGAATGGCGGTGGGATCTTGGCAGGCATGGGCCTGGTCGAGGCCCGCGGATGTCCTCGGCAAGGGCCTTGCCGGGGCCCCAACAAGGGTCTTGCTGCGGCACTGTGATCGTCCCCGGCAAGGATCATGCCGGAGATCTTGTGTATTTGCCTGGCAAGGATCTTGCCAAGGATCGTCATCTTCTACTCTTTGTCTTCACAAAGATCTGCATGCCACCACAGAAGTGCCTCCCGAGCCCCGGTTCCAACGGGGTTGATGGTGCTTGGAAACCTTGGGCTCAAGGGTGGCGCATTCTACTGGCGTGGCATTAGGCAAGTTGCCCTGGCAAGGCTCCTGCCGGAGCTGCAGAGGCTGCCCCGGCAAGGATCTTGCCGGGGAGAATCACCTCGCCTTCTTGCCCCTTGCGCTTCTGGTCTTGGCATTGCTTTGACCGTGTCGCGGCTCTGACTCCTGCCTCTGCCCTACTTAGTGTGGTCGCAGGCGAGGCTCTGACTGCCCGTGCACTTAGTAAGGGGTACAAAGGAGAGCCCCTACTTTAGTACATCGACAGGAGCCCCGGGCCTAGGGCACACATAAGCGCAACACATTGTTGGGTTAGGCCCAGAACGGTGCGCGGGCAGGTTGGGCGGAATTTACGGTAGTAACTTGTCATGTCTGCTGCGCTTCCCCACAACTTGTATTGAAAGCGCGATGTGGGGGTCATGCATAATGTGGGGGTCATGCGTCGAGCGGCTGCTGCACGCATGCGTCACATCACAGTTAATGGGAAAAAGGTAGCCTGCACCTTCCCCATAAAAAGGAATAACCTGGGCACGCCGCTCATTTTTTCCCTGCGCTCTCCCCAATCTCGGAACCGCCGTCCCGTCCTTCTTCCTTCTCAAGCTCTCGCACTTGCTCTCCACCGCCGCGCCTCCCATTGTTCTTGATCCCTCGCCCCCTCCCGTCCGCCATGGCGCCTAAACCCAACAAGGGTAAAGGATCGGCCAAGGACGCGAAGGAGAAGGAGGTGCCGAAGAGCGAGGAGGTAGTGTGGCGGGCGCAGTCCGCCTACTTCTCCCCGTCATCAATCGACGTCTTCGACCTCAGGGACTACTTCAAGCCTCTGTGGGGGACGGTGACGATGGGGCACCGTGCCACCCGTGTCCTCCCTGCTGATTGCAACAAGGCCGTCTCAGAACGGTAACCATTTTTTTGTCGATTTCTTCTTTTGCGGGCTCTGCCCCCCTTTCTCTGATTTCTTCAATGATGTCATGCGCAATTTTGGCTTCCGTCTGTTGGATCTTATGCCGAATGCCATGGCGGGCTTGGTGCTCTTTAACCACCTTTGTGAGGGCTTCGTCGGGGTGCTCCCTAGCACGGCGCTCTTCCACCGCTACTTCTATCCCCACATCCAACCTGGGGGCGCCCTTTCTGGGAGCGTCGCCTGGATCCCGAGGGCCCAGGAAAAGGCGCATACCCAGAGGGTGCCTCGAAGGAGAGGTGGGAGGAGTGGCGGAGCCGGTGGTGATGGATTGTGGAGAAGAACCCACCGAAGTTCTGCCGGGGCGTACCTCACGTCCGACATTCCCATGTCAGCCAGCTTCTCGATGATCCTGTTGGCGACATCGACGAGGCAGCTGATCCAGAGGTTTTCGCCCTTCATGTAATCTTCATGGTTGGTGACACCGTTCGCTCGCAGCTGCATCTCCTTCTCCAGGCGCTTGGTCAAGATCTCCTCCCGGGCCTTGACCTCCGACAGTGTCCCCTCAAGGGCCACTAGCTTAAGCTTCAGGTCCTTGACGGCATTGTTAGCCGTGGAGAGCAGCTCAGCCTTGCCAAGGACTGCACCCTGCGCCTAGACCAGGGCCCCGTTGAGCATGTGTTTCTCCTTTGACAGCTCCAGGGCTTGGTTCTTTAGGCCGTCCCGCTCCGCCTCTAGCTCCTTCACCTTGTCGTCATGAGCTCAGGCTTGAGCATCGAGTGCTTCTTGATGCTTCTGCTCCAGCCCTTGGGTTCGCTACGCAACAAGAATCTCCACCTCCTCATCATTGCAACGAAGCGTGGCGGCAAGCACCGCCTCACGAGCGACAAGATCCTCCTCTTGGGAATTCAGCGCGGCCTCGCGTTGGTGCCGGATGGCCAAGTCCTTGGCGGCCTGTGCCGTCGCCGTCTCCTGGGCCTTCTCGATATTAGCCTGCTTGAAGATGATCTCCTATTTGCACTTGGCCAGCTGGTCTTGGGAGACCCTCAGCTCCTCATAGGCCTGGCGGAACCAGGCATGTGCCTCGGTGATGCATTCCTCGAGGTCAGCCTCCGCCTTGTTCGCCACCGCCTCCTTGGTCTTCTCCTGGTCTAGACGCGTGCGGTGGAGTGCCTGAAGCTTGTTGAAGCTGGAGCTGATGGCTCGGAGGAGCCGCTCTTCTTGGGAACTACCACCGGCGCTTGGCTCATCAACAACCTTGAGCCCGACGGCGGCAAGCACCTCGTCGTCAAGAACTTCTCCCTCGATGGGTGCCCCGGTGCTCGCCGTCCTTGGAAGGCGAACGAACAAGTTGTCGCCCACCCTCAAGTACCTGTCTGAGCCAGAGGCGGCGGAGGAGGAGGGTTGATCGTCGACCACCTCCTCCTCGGTAGCAGCCTTGCCGGTGTCCCCTACAGGCCCCTTGCCGGCCTCCTCCTCGGCAGCAGCCTTGCTGGCGTCCCCGGTAGGCCCCTTGCCGACCTCCTTGGCAGTGGTGTTGCCGGTCTCCCTGTCCGGCCCCGTGGTGGCATCCTCAGCGTCCTTGGCGGCTTCCTCAGCGACAATCTTGGAGGCCTCAGCCTTAGCACCCTTGGCGACCTCCTCCATGATTGTCTTGGTGGTCTCCTGGTCCGCCAGGGGAGCGCCTAGATGCCAGCACAAAGGGTAAGGCAGAGCCGAACCAAAGACCACAAAAAAAGAAGAGAAGAAAAAGAAACAAGCAGGGACAAAAGGCAAAAAACTCACCCATGCCGGGCTGAGAAGAAGTGGACCCTTTCCCACCATCGTTCGGCGCGAGGACGGGGCCGCCAGCGCCCATTTCACTTCCTCCTCCTCCGTGTGCATGGGCTCGATGGTGGACGCCCTTGCTGGCGACGCCCCTCGGGGCGGCGTGTTGGGAGAAGCCCTCAGTGGCTCCTCCTGCTCCCGTTCTTCTCCTGCGAACCCGGCAAGGTCAGCGTCAACACCATGCATTGCGGTGTTCATGGGGAAAGGAATGGATGGTGGGCTTACGCTGGGAGCTGAAACGGGGGCTGCACCGGGGGCTGTTGTCCGGGCTGCTCTCCACCACCAGCGACGCATTTGAAGGGCCCGCCGGGGGCTGACTGCCTGTCGAGGCTTTGAGCTTCTTCGCCATCCATTAGGCCAGCATCTCCGCGTCCCTACTGAGGCAAAGACAAATCGATATAAGCAACACGGCTAGGAAGGACATGAATGACGGGGGCAGGATGCTTACTCATCCTCTGCCTCATCTTCCGTTTCCTTCCTTTTCCTCCTTGGGTTGAGGGACAAAAAGTCGAAGGCAACCCTCGGGTCGGCATCTGTAGGAGGAGGGGAAGGCGACGGAGTCCCGTAGCGTTTGGATGAAGAGGAGGCAGTCGCCTTCTTCTTCACCACCGTGGCTTTCTTCTTCGCTGCCGCGGCCCATGTCTCGCGCATGGCCTCCCCCTGGACCCCGTGTCGCTGCTCAGCCCTGCCGGACCGGACCGGCTTGCCAGAGCTGGCCCGCCGCAGGACACATCTTTTCTCCATAGGCAGGGGTTCCGCTGAGCAACAACTCCCGCCAGTCCGACATCCTTGCCATGATGCCGGACTTGAATGCGCACGGCCTTGTCCCGGGCTGGGCCGAGCCCCCGGCACACGTGGTGCAGGAGTTTTTTTGACTATAAAAAGTAGGGTAAGCACCCCACTGCAACTTTTATTAATAAGAAGGAAAGGGAATAGCAATAGTCTTATGGGCTTGAGATAAGCCAAACAGAAAAAAAACAAAAGAACAGAAAAAAGAGAAACTATCAAAAAAAGGACTAAGCTAAACTATAACTGAGAAACAAAAGGAACACTATAATTACAACAAGGAGTCCAGCTAGGCAGAAAATTGCACTTCATATTTGTTCTTGATCCTGTATTTGAGAAGCTTTAGCTCTTCTGTGAGTATGAATTTCCATCCTTGAAATGAAGGATTGACATTCTCAAAGATTTTGTTGTTTCCAGATATCCAAATGGCCCATGATCCCAATATGATAATGTCCATAGAAAATGGATAATTGATCTTGTCTGTGATGTCTTGATATGCTTCCAGAACTGACAAGTTTGGTGTTCTGGTAGGACAGATGTAATCCCAACATCTGATGGCAAAAGGACATCCCCAAAAAAGATGATACAGGGTTTCTTCCTGTTGACAGTCTCTCACTTCACAATTGTAAACTTCCAATTCAAAGTTTTTCCGTCTTAAAAGATTCCTTGTGTTTACTCTGTCATGCAATAGCATCCAGATTAAAACTTTGAGCTTGGCCTGACATGAGCTTTTCCAAATCCATGAGAAGTGTGGTGGGGTTTGTTTATGGCCAATTAACACCTTATATGCTTTAAGTGATGAATAAAATTCATTTCCCTAGATATAACTCCAAGTATCCAGTGCATCTAAGTATTCTGACTATCTCATGGAAATGCACATGTCTTCCATTAGTAGGAACTCCTCATAAACCTGTGTATTGAGAGGCAGGTGCAATAATCTTGTAGATATTCAGTGGTGATCACCTATTGAACATTTCTGTGGGAATCTCTAATAAATGAATACAGATGGTCAAACTTGTGCTTTAGAACAAATTGGTGACACATATCATCCCAGAATAGAGCACTTTTGCCATCTCCCACATTGCATCTTGCTATAGCTTTGAATTAATCAATGAGTGCCAGATTGGATTTCCACCGGAAAGAACCCAATTTTTGATCCCCTGGAAGTTGCCCATTGCTGTAGTACATTTCCCAAATTAAATTCACGCAAGGAATATCATGTCTGTTGAAAATTTATGAAGATTTTTCATGAGCAGAGATTTATTTTGAGTGAAAATATCCAGGACTCCCAAGCCACCCTGATTTTTTGGCCTGGAGACTGTGTGCCATGCAACTAAGGCTGGTCTCTTATCTTGCATATCAGGGCTCCTCCATAGGCAATGCCTTAAATTTGATGATCTGATGTTTTATAGTAATAGGAATGTCCAAACAACACATGAAGTATACTGCTAAAGAAGCCAGCACTGATTTAACCAGCAAAACCTTCCCTGCCTGAGTCATGAAAGTTTAAATACCAGCAATTCTCTTAGCAATTCTATTGACTATAGGCTAACACTGCTCCACAGTTGGTTTATAAATACCCAATGGTAATCCCAGGTAAGTGAATGGAAATTGTCCTCTCGCACATTGCAAAGTGTTTGTGAAAATATCAACCCTGTCTGCAATGTTTATTGGCACCATGATTGATTTCCCATAGTTTACTTTTAGGCCTGTGGCTGATGCAAATGTGTTGAGTAGAGCTTTGAGGCATACTAGTTGTCTAGCACTTGCTTGCGCGATGACAAGAGTATCATCTGCATACTGAACAATAGGGAAATCTGGGCAAGAGTTCACTTGAAGTGGTGGTGTTACTAAATCCCTTATCATGGCTTTATTCAAAATAGATTGAAGCAAGTCAGCTGCCAGTATGAAGAGAAGAGGTGAAAGAGGGTCTCCTAGTCTTACTCCTCTTTTACAATAAAATTTCTTCCCTGGTACTCCATTTAACATGACAGCAGAGGATGCAGAATTGAAGAGCATGTGCATCCAATTTATCCACTTTTCTCCAAATCCCTTGGCTCTTAAGATGTCAATAATAGCCTGATGTTCATGTCAAAAGCCTTTTCAAAATCCAGCTTGATTACTAGCATTTCTAGTTTTGACTTGTGGCACTGATGTATATATTCGTAAGCCCAACCAAGACAATCTTGAATTGCTCTATTCTTTAAGAAACCATATTGATTGATGTGAACTATCTTGAGAATTACTTGTTGTAATCTGTTTGCCAGCAGTTTAGTGATGATTTTAAGAACCCCATTAAGCAATGAAATTGGCCTGAAGTCATTGGGGGATATTGGTACTTCCTTTTTTGGGATGAGTGTGATATAAGAAGTGTTGATGCTTTCCAAATTCACATTTCCAGCATGAAAGGCAATGATGAGTTCAGTAACATCCAGTTTGATAATGTCCCAACAAGCTTTAAGGAACTCATTATTAAAACCATCCGGCCCTGGAGATTTTTCTGTGGGCAAGTTTTTTACTACCTCATCAATTTCTTCCTGAGTGAAAGGTTTCTCAAGATCTTTGAAAATTTGTGGATCCACTCTGTTTTCATATAGTTCCTATAAATTGAAGTGCATGGTATGACCATTGGAGTAACCCACTCTTTTCTTGAAAGCCTCCCAAAGGATTGCAGCCTTCCCTTCATGATCAGTAATTTCCACTTGGTCCTCATTCATGAGCATTGAAATTTTGTTATGCCTGTGATTAATTGAAGCCTTTGTATGAAATAACTTTGTATTTTCATCACCAAATTTGACCCCTTTGATTTTCCCTCTCTGTTAACAATAAATCTTCTGATTTCTAAGGACAGTCAAAATAGTTTCTTTCAACAACTCTCTGCATTTATTCTCAAATAAAGTTAGATCTCTGAATTCCTCCAGGAAGTCCCATAGCAAAATACATTCATTCAACTCATCAATCTGCTTTTTGAGACAAGAAAGGCTCTTTGCCCAAAGTTTTAAAGCTCTCCTCAAGTTTTTGAATTTAGCATTAATTCTCTTTGTTGGATCAGAATAGCCAACAGGAATGTTCCATGCAGTTTGCACAATGTCTTTGAAAGAGCTGTGCTTTAACCAATAATTCTCAAATCTGAAAACCTTGGATTTTGGTATTGTTGTGCCAATTTTTATTACACAAGGTAAATGATCTGAAATAGGCTTTGCAAGTGGTAGGGCAGTGGTGTCAGGGTAAGTTGTCAACCATGCAGCAAAAGTGAAGAACCAGTCTAATTTTTCAAGGAGATGAGTATCCTGCATGTTGCTCCAACTAAATTGTCTCCCTTTGAAGAGGTAACTCAATTAGCCCCAAATTACTAATAGCTTCATTGATTAGTAACATCTGATTAACATCTCCACCAGGTCTGTTTCTGTCTTCAGGTGACGTGATGAAGTTAAAATCCCCCATGACAATCCAATCAACATCATCACGCATTTGAATATTTGTAAACCAGTCAATAAATTCCAGTTTCTCTTCAAGGATGCAAGGACCATAGATATTTGTGAGAATCCATGGTTCAAGAGTGGTTCTACAAGTGAATTGGATAGTTAGGGAGAATTTATTTTGGAATAGCAATTCACCAGTAAAAAGATTCCCATTCCAGGCAGTCAAAATACCTCCAGAAGCCCCAATTAAAGGCAAGTATTCAAATTTGTTGAATCTCTGTCGACAGAAGTTTTGAATTTAAGCCAAATCAAAATTTTGTCTCTTTGTTTCTTGTAAGCACAAAATTCCAGCAGGACTTTCCTCAACTTTTTGCCTAATGGCCAACTATTTCTCAGGAGAATTCAAACCTCTAATGTTCCAGTTCAAGATATTCCAGGATCTGTTTCTACTCATGATTAACTAACTGCTTGTTTTTATTTGGATACCAGGCCCCATCTCCTGGTATGATACCAAACTCATGCAAAATATAGACATTGGAATATTGTGACTCATTACAGTTTGAGATCTCATACATGCAGTAACAAGTAGCAGCGCAGGAGTTTTTCGACACCCTGTTGGAGGAGCTCGACCACGAAGAGCCGCTGCTCATCCAGGACACCACCCAAGAGGATCTGGACTACGGGAATCCCTACTACGGTTGCGGGGCGCGGGGTTGTGAGAAGAGCGGGACCAATAGTTAGTCAAGCACACGGGTCGTTTACCCAAGTTCGGGCCACGATGTGCATAATACCCTAGTCCTTCTTTAGTGTATATTTGAGTGTTCTCGGAGTTCTTGAGCTAGCAACAATATGTAACTTGCTATGGGGTCCGAACCCCTCTCCAATATGCCTCGGGTCTCCTTTTATAGTCAAGGGGATCGCCACAGTGGCACACAGGAGGTGGCAACGGTGTACAGTGGCTAAGCTTATCGCTAGCCATTATAGGACAAGACGCATTTAATGCGCCCCTTAGGTGTCCCTCTCATTTTATCGGGGACGGAAACCAGCCCCGTCCTGTCCGTCGCTGCATCACCTTGCTCCGACACGCGTCCAGGCCAGTGGGGCACGTGGTGCCATGTAGGCTGGCAAGCAGCTGAGGTGGTGCGGTGGTAGGATCTTCAAAAAGATTTGCATGCCGCCACGTAGGCGTCGCTGAGTTTGCCTAGAGGCCTCTTGTTGACATGTAGATGCCTGCCTAGCTGGTGGGCTAGCAGTTGTGTGGGAACGGCGGTGGGATCTTGGCAGGCGTGGGCCTGGTCGTGGCCCTGCAGTTGTCCTCGGCAAGGGCCTTGCCGGGGCCCCGTCAAGGGTCTTGCCGTGACACCGTGAACTTCCCCGGCAAGGATCATGCTGGAGGTCTTGTGAATTTCCCTAGCAAGGATCTCGCCAAGGATCGTCGTCTTTTACTCTTTGTCTTCAGAAAGATCTGCATGCCACCACAGAAGTGCCTCCCGAGCCCCGGTTCCAACGGGGTTGATGGTGTTTGGAAACCTTGGGCTCAAGGGTGGCGCGTTCTGTTGGCGTGGCATTAGGCAACTTGCCCTGGCAAGGCTCCTGCCAGAGCTGCGGAGGCTGCCCTGGCAAGGATCTTGCCGGGGTGAACCACCTCGCCTTCTTGCCCCTTGTGCTTCTGGTCTTGGCGTTGCTTTGACCGTCCCGCGGCTCTAACTCCTCCGTCTGCCTGTTTAGTGTGGTCGCGGGCGCGGCTCTGACTGCCCGTGCACTTAGTAAGGGATAAAAAGGAGAGCCCCTACTTTAGTACACTAACATACAAGTAGGATATAATTTTCATTGCATGATTATTGAGTTTCGTGCATGCATAGGGAATCACAAACCCTAACACCAATATTCTTACTAGAGCACAATTACTCATCAACATAACTCACATATCACACCATAACACCTCAAAACTATTACTAAGAATCAAGTTTATTTTTTCCAATAATCTTCATGACATATATTTCTTTCTTTCTTTATCCTTCTTGGATATCTATGAATTTGTAATTAATTTTCATGTGTTATTTTTCATAAGCTCAAACAAATATAAGTGAAGATCATGAGCATAACATATTTTCTTTCTCGCAAAATAGTTTAAGTGAAGCAAGAGAGAATTTCTTCAAAATTTTACTAACTCTCAAATAAATCTAAGTGAAGCAAGAGAGCATTTCTTCAAAAATGTTGGCCACCGGCGAGCGAGGACACGCATGTGAGGCACGCGGTGTGGTGCTGCAGTCTCCCCCCTGCCGTCGCCGAGCTCCCTACTGCCTACGATGCCCTCTTGTCTCATCCACATAGGTCTGCCCCTGACATCTCCCTCCCTCTCAATCTCTTCTTTTCGTTCTCAATGAACTGCAGGTACTGATACGTGTGTTTTTTTTCAAATCAACCCTGCTCTTCCTGGTTGGAACCGTTGACACACACTGCATGCTCATAGGCTCATGACGTTCTCACGGGAAAACACGAAAAAATTGTGTAGAGATGTCTTGGGGAGATAACTCAGATTTGTTCTCCGTTCGTGTCAATGCATCCTATTATTTCATTCTTGTACGCATACTGCACATCTCCCTTTAATGCTGATTCTCTTCTTCTTTTTTTGATTTTGTGTTGTGCAGCTAGCTTCGGCAGGTTTGTTAGGCTAATATAAGCTTTCCTACATAGTAATACAAAGACGATACTGAAGGATGTTTTACAACTAGGAAGATACTTTTTTTAGAAGCTCACTGTCAACTTTCCTAAAAAGGTACAAGGTTGTTGTATCCTATCACACAATATAAAACTTTTGCCATGGTATTTCCTTATATGCTGTTTCAAGGTCACATGGATGTTGATAGCTCTCAGGTGTATGGCGTATTAATAAAGTGGCCATATGCGATGTTGTTGCTTAGACGACGGCTTTAGTCTTACTATTGTATGACTTTGTAAGGTCTTGTGAGAATAATTAATAAAGTGGTCGTATGCATCACCCAGATGCAGAGGCCCAGGGTCATCCTCCTTTTCTAAAAAAAGGTATATGGTGTATTTGTTGATGGCTATTGTTCCGTTTCTTCCTGGTATGCCAATGTATATTGCTTCAGTTTTCATATTGACATTGATGAAGAATCTAGGCTACGAAGTGTAGCTTGAGAAGACGTATGCTTACTGTTGCCTTTCTTCCTGATACCAAGTTTAATACAATGGAGGGTTCTGAATTGATGCATATATTGTCTTGAAAAGTAAGTAGGCTCCAAAGTGGAGATTGAGAAGAGGTATGCTTACTGTTGTCTGTGTTGCTCTATCTACTCAATCACCTTCATATGAACAAGTACATCGGAATTGTTTATCTCAGTGCATTCGAATTTAGAATTGTTCCTTCGGTGTATTGATGCCACATCCAGATTCTTATCTTCTCTTTTTCTTTTCTTGGGAGTAGAGGTAACAACAAAGGTTTCACTCAAGGATCGAGCAAATGCAGTTCTAATGATTGTGTCTTCTAATTCTAAGCATGATGACATTAAGTGTCCATGACATATTTCTCCTCTTAAATCAAAAAAGCTATATATGGAAGCACGGAAATTAGATTTACTGGATTTATTGGATTCTGTTTGGTGCATAATTTATTGCATGTTAGATGCAACAATGCCGATCTATTATATTTAGGTGGGTGTAACATGTACCATGTATACTATCTTTCAACTAGGTTAGAAGTTATCATTTCTGTCATGCGAGCTTCAGAGAAGGATTGATATGGTTGTCCTTTGATGTTCTAGAGTTTAGTTTGTTGATTGCTTCAGTTATGGTGGTGTTATTTGGAATAAGAATGACTCCAGCTGCTTGTAACGTTGGTAGAATGGTGGAATTCTAGGAGCAGTCATTAGTTTCAGTTTAGTTTCTGTGGAACAAATACAATCATTCTATTATTAGTTAGCTTGTATTGTTTTTATTGAATGCATATCAATCGTGAGGCATACATTGTACATGCAAGATTACTAAAATTGTGAATTTTATATGAAAGACACGCATTGCACTATTTTGTGGGCACACCATTTGATTAACCATGCTTAACCTTTGTCTTAGTATGACACAGAATTACCCTCATGTGGTAGCATCCTTTCGCGTCGCACAGAATTGAGTTCTACTACTTCAGGTTAAGCCAGATGATGGTTTGGTCAGCCAGATCGGCATGTGAAATGCAATTACATAACTAATTACTTTCTTGGAAGATGTTATATGTATGTATTTGAGAAGGATCAATTTTTCATGGCTATCACACCGGCAAAACCAATGAAGTTTGTCATGGTGGCATGATTGCCCCAACTAACTAGATGTTACTGTTGTTTTTGTGTTCCTCGGATTATCGAGTTATGCCAGTGCTTATGGTATTCGATAGCAAGACACCGCTATAAAAATTTCAATCCATTGTTTGCGAGGTTTCTTGTATGCTTGCCAGGGAGTTAACAAGTGCATTGCATGTACACTATTACTATTACAATTTAATGGTACACACATGTAGGATGTAATTTTCTGTTGGGGAATCTCCAAATCATATAACCAGCTAAATTGTATCCTTGTGGATTTTTCTAACCCACGGGAACATGGTAAATGATAAGGCCAAAGAAATAGCTTTGGTGAAAATGATTCACATCGGTTATGAATTTTTTCAGCAGGTGCCTTTCTAAACTCACATCAGTTATGGATTATATGTTGAGATACTGGTTAATTATAGAGATATCTTTTATTATCTGTTGATGTTTATATAATGTAAATGGTGTTGTGGCATCCCAAAGAAGCTTGTTCTCACCATTGGCATTTTCATGGACCACCGCCGCAAGAACATGCCACTAGAGGTTATGCAGTCTAATGTCCAGAAGGCTCAAGATACAAGGCCAAGCTGGAAGCCGCATCTTCCCAAGGTGTGCTTGCAAGTATGGGTTTATTTATTCCTCTCCGTTCTTACACCTCTCTTGCTCCAAGGCTGGTGATTCGATTGTAATAGACGAGCCTGCTACAGTCATCCAGGGTCCAGGGCGATCACATGCCCATCACCCGTAGCGGTGAGAAGCACATGCATACGACGAGCTCCGTGTCAACATGATGAACCAGCATGAGTTGGGGGCCCGGGTGAAGAGGTTGTTGGCGCGGAGCAAGAGGAGAAGTGATCACATGTTTATGGTAGCTAATGGATGATGTTATCTTAGTTTGTGAATTTTCGTTTTGGTCGACTCAGAAACCATGCTTGATGTCCGAAGATCCCCTTTTGCCCACTATTCAAAGCATCTCTTCATGTTTGTGTAATGATCAAACAATACACTTCAAATAGTTAAGTTGACATCAATATGTTGAAAAAGGATGTACTTATCGCCTCAGATAATCCTTATTCATCACACTAGATAGTATTTTCATTTAATAATTTTTTAGAATACATTTGATAGTTTTTTTAGAACTACAGATATTTGATATATTGTACTCCCTCCGTCCCAAAATTCTTGTCTTATATTTGTCTAGATACGGCCGTCCCAAAATTCTTGTCTTAGATTTGTCTAGATACAAATGTATCTAATACTAAAACGTAACTAGATACATCCGTATTTAGACAAATCTAAGACAAGAGTTTTGGGACAGAGGTAGTATGTTAATTTAAACGTGCATTGCACATGCAAGCTTACTAGTACTCTTGAAACTCCACAAATTATGAAGTAAATTGTTGGACGTGAGGAATTTGTCTATTGATCCTCTGCAAGAAAAATCAACTTAAAAGCACTCTTCTGTAAAAAATGACAACGAATCTCGTGAGCGCAAAAGTTTTTGTTTTTCAGCGAGATCAAATAAACTTTCACCCAAGTCTTCCCAAACGTCTCTCTTGGCACAAACACTAATTAAAACACGAAAAACACAATAATAGAAGCATAATTTTGCTAACACACAAGAATAGAAAGCAAAAAGCAAAAATAAATTTTATTCATTGGGTTGCCTCTCAACAAGTGCTATAGTTTTAAGGCCTTAGCTAGGCATAAAGCAAGGATCTAAGTTTTGTCTTCCAAAGTTTTAGCAACTTTTGTATGGGTTTTCTCAAACCCAGGAGGCTCTTTACGCTTCCCTAAATTCTCCGGAAAATAAACCATCTTGAGATCCAAAATATCTAATTGCTTGTTGCAAAGAGTAATCAAGGTATTCATGCGATTGATACTACCATTGAGGTGCTTGAGGGGTTCACTATATTTCTGTATTTCGACCATATGTTTATGTAAATCACCAAGTTTGTCCAACATTTGAACTCGGGTAAAGGAAAACCCCTTCTTTTGAGGAGGAATTCCCAAAATTCCTTCCAAGATTTCATTGGCAGCGTTTGCATCAAGCTCAATAAAATTTCCTTTAGCGGCAAAATCAAGAAGTTGTCTATGGTGGAAAGCTAATCCTATGTAAAAATTAGGAAGCAAAACCTTAGCATCCCCCTTTAGGTTAGAAACACGATACAATTCCATAAGCCTATACTAGGCATCTTTCAATTTTCTCCTTGTCTTTGCTTGAAGTAAAGAACTTCAAAATCTGGTGACAAAGGAGGAGTAGGGACGCTAGCCATCGGGGCTAGAGACAAGAGATCGGTGAAAGAGGGGCGAATAAAATGGAAAAAAAATTGTGAAGTGGGGGACCAGAAAAGGAGAGGAAAATAATCTAATTACAAGGAGATGAGATTTGTGATTAGGAACCTGATCATGTTGAAGATCCTCGCTGGCAACGGCGCCAGAAATGGCACGTGGCCGGGAGACTATCTTGACTTGATCCTCCCTGGCAACGGCGCTAGAAATGGCACGTGGCTGGGAGACTACCTTAACTTGATCTTCCCCGGCAACGGCGCCAGAAATGGCACGTGGCTGGGAGACTATCTTGACTTGATCCTCCCCGGCAACAGCGCCAGAAATTCCTTTTGATGCCGCTTGAAGCTACGTCAGAATTTCCCCAAAGAGAAAGGGATGATGCAGCACAACGTTGGTAGGTATTTCCCTTAGATATGAAACCAAGGTTATCAAACTAGTAGGAGCACCAAACAACACAACAAAAACAGCCCATGCACACAAAGAACAAGACCTCGCAATCCGACATGTTAAAGGGGCTGTCAATCTCTTTCGGGGTACGGCGCCTCAAGATAGGCAAAGAATGTGAGGTAAAATTGTAGATAGGATAAATAGATCATGGAACAAATAAATTGCAGCAACGTATTTTTGTATTTTTTAATTTAATAGATCTGAAAATAAACGCATGGAAAAAGTAGATCGCAAGGCAAATATACGAGAAAGAAGACCCCGGGGCCGTAGATTTCACTAGTGGCTTCTCTCGAGAAAAATAGCAAACGGTGGATGAACAAATTACTATTGGGCAATTGATAGAACTTCAAATAATCATGACGATATCCAGGCAATGATCATTACATAAGCATCACGTCCAAGATTAGTAGACCGACTCCTGCCTGCATCTACTACTATTACTCCACACATTGACCGCTATCCATCATGCATCTAGTGTATTAAGTTCATGGAAAAACGGAGTAATGCAATAAGAATGATGACATGATGTAGACAAGGTCCATTTATCTACTGCGGCAGATATGGATCCCATCTTTTTATCCTTAGTAGCAACGATACATACGTGGCAGTTCCCTTTCTGTCACTAGGATCAAGCACCGTAAGATCGAACCCACTACCGGGCACCTCTTCCCATTGCAAGATAAATAGATCAATTTGGAAAAACAAAACCCAAATATAGGAGAAGAAATATGAGGCTATAAGAGATCATGCATAGAAGAGATCAAAGAACTCAAATAACTTTGATGGATATAAAAACATATAACTGATCATAAACTCGAAGTTCATCAGATCCCAACAAACACACTGCAAAAAGGACTTACATCATATGGATCTCCAAGAGACCATTTTATTGATAATCAAGAAAAAGAGAGGAAGCCATCTAGCTAGTAACTACGGACCCAAAGGTCTACGAAGAAGTAATCACGCATCATCAGAGAGGCACCAATGGATGTGATGAACCCATCCGTGATGGTGTCTATATTGGATTTTGGTGTTCTGGACTCTATGGCGGCTGGATAAAAATTTTGTCGACTCCCCTAGGGTTTATGGAATATTGGGGTATTTATAGAGCAAAGAGTCGGTCCAGGAGGCACCCGAGGTGGGCACAACCCACCTGGGTGCGCCTGGGCCTCCTGGTGCACCAAGGTGGGTTGTCCCCTCCTCGGGACTCCCCCTAGGTGCAACCAGGGCCCGTTGTCCTTCTGGCCCATAAAAATCATCGTAAATTGACATGGTATTTTTAACCCTTCTGATATTGATTTCCTACAATGTAAAAAACATGCAAAAAACAGCAACTGGCACTTGGCACTATGTCAATAGGTTAGTACCAAAAATGATATAAAAGGACTATATAATGATTATAAAACATCCAAGATTGATAATAAAACAGTATGGAATGATAAAAAATTATAGGTACGTTAGAGACGTATCAGGGACTCTTGATCGGTACTGTTGGTTTCATTCACGTACCATTGATGCAATTGATATATTCTCGTTGAGAGATTCTTGACCTCCTGACGCTTGACCAAAGGTTGGTCGCGTGCTCCATTTTACTTCCTCCTCTATAATCACCAGTATGGGCTCGAGTTCTAGGAGTTGTTCCACAGTGACACCGGTCTCTTCAGCCATCCTTCTATGAGTGTCAGTGATTACCGCCAGATCGACGCCGGTACTCACATGTGTTGATGGTACAATGAGCGGGGGGTCGATTGCACTGCCTATTCTCCCAGCTGGGAACATTTCCCCCTTTTTTCTTAGCTTCTTGGCTTGAGCTCGAGCTCGACTCCTTTTTATGTGCTTGAAATGACTTGTTGATTTGGCGCTCATAGTCAAAGTCAACATGCGGGGGAGCTGGTGCTCTAGCCATACGGATGGAGTGGTCAACGATATGGTCAGGTAGAATCTCCTTTGGTGGCGGTGGCAGTTTTGGTCCAAAATGGTCCTCCAATTGGGCTTGCACTTAGTCTTTTTTTTCCTTGTCAGTTAGGTCATAAGGCTGACGAGGAAGAGGCTTGAGGCTTGGACCATATTGGAATCTCTTG
This sequence comes from Triticum aestivum, assembly GCF_018294505.1. Classification (NCBI taxonomy): domain Eukaryota; kingdom Viridiplantae; phylum Streptophyta; class Magnoliopsida; order Poales; family Poaceae; genus Triticum; species Triticum aestivum. Next base: position 105,500,867 of record NC_057801.1, on the reverse strand, counting down.
CCTCTGGTACTTGTACCACTAGTCGTCGGAGCTGCGTCGGCTCTCTTCCGCTGTTGCTTAGGCGGCCAAGACGGCTGACGCGGTGCCTGCCGACATCGAGGAGGAGGACTGGGCTGACATGGCGCCGGACTTGGAGGAGAAGGAGTGGGCTCACATGGCGGTGCCGGACTTGGAGGAGAAGGAGTGGGCTCACATGGCGGTGCCGGACTTGGAGGAGGAATGGGCTCACGCGGCGGTGCCGGACTTGGAGGAGCAGGAGTGGGCTCACTCGTTTGCGGACTTGGAGGAGCAGGAGTTTGTAGAGGCGGTGGCAGACTTGGAGGAGCTGGAGTCGACTGCTGACGTGGTGGCGGACTTGGGGGAGGAACCGGAGGAAGTGGTGTCGGTGGCCTTGGAAAGATGATGCGATCCTTTCTCCATAGAATGATACGATGAATGGCCTGTACTAGTGTGCTCTCAACGTCACCTCCAGGAATGTCAAGCTGTAGCCCCAAATATTTTGCCACCACTTCATCAACCGCGACATGAGCATAGGCAGCTGGAATCGGATTGCAATGGAAGGTTACTTCAGGGGGATTTGTATAAGAAACACCATCCGCCACCTTGATGGATATGTTCTTCATTTTGAAGTGTAGCTCACAATTAGTGGTATCCACGATGTCATCCACAGGGTATCTATCCAGCAGTGCCTCATCGCCCAGGGCGGAACCCACGCTGCTTCTCGGCATGGATGGGACGGTGCTATCCAATGCTGGATCCGCTAGCTCCTGCGTTGTTGAGACCCCCTTCCCAGGATGATTTCGTCGATCTACTACTACTGCTGGAAAGCAAGTGCCAACTCCGCGTGTGCTGATTCTAGGCCCGGAAGTTAGTCTACTTCCTGCTTCCTCTGCTCCTCCTCCAACTTCCTCTTCTTTTCCTCCGTCATCTTCTTTCTCACACGACTTCTGTAGTCGGTGTTCCAGTCCTTAAAGCCCTCATACCTTGGAACAACGCCCATGCCTTGTGTTCTTCCTAGGTGTTCATGGTTGTTAAGGGCGCGCATAAGCTCGTCATTCTCTCTGTTGGGCGTGAACACCCCCGTGCGCGCCTCTTCGATTGCAACAAGTAAACTGTCGGTGGCGCCTTTAAGACTTGCCCGCTCCAAAACCTCGCCTGTATTTGGGTCCAATGAGCCCCCATGCGCATAGAACCAAGTCCTGACCTTGGGGGGGCAGCTCAATGTAACTGGAATGACCCCTGCATCCCTCATCTATTGCTCAGAGAGATCCCACTTAGGCCGGGCCGCCTCGTAGCCACCCGACCCCAGCTTATGGTGCCATATCCTCTTTGAGGCATTGATATTGTTTATTCTGGACCGTTCTTGAGATAATTCTGATTCCTTGAATTTCACAAAAGCCTCCCAGTGATCTCTTTGCTTCTCCGGTGTTCCCTTGAATTCTGGAGTCTTCTTTCCTTCTTCAAGGTACTTGTTCCATACAATTTTCTTGTGGTTGTTGAACGCTATCGCCATCTTCCTAAGAGCAGCGTTCTTGACTTTCTCCACATCTTCCGCTGTGAAATGATCTGGTAGCTTGAAATGTGACTTGCGAGATTCCCAAAGCCGATCTTTTGCTCTTTTGTCCACAAAAGTAAGATCTGGACGGTTCTTTGCTGGCTTCTTCCATTCTTGGTTGGAGATCGGATTTTGGTCCTTCACAAGAACTCCGTACCGATGAACGAAGTTTCCCGCATTCTTCTTCTGCTCGATCGGGTCGCCATTAGATTTGATGGTATCGGTGTTGTACTTTACGCCTTCCTTCAACTTTTTGGCCGGGCCTCGCACTGTCTTGATGCCTTCTCTTGATTTTATCGATCCGGAGGGCTGAAAGAAGAAAGATCGATTTGTTAATATATATACAAAACAATTCGAACATGTGATGGATCACCAGATGCCTGCTTATATAAATATACCTCGCCGGTGTTTGTTATTTGAAGATCATCATAGTTCTGGACTTCATCCATTCGGCCGTCTTCATCGAATATCATATCATCACGGTCCCCGGTATTGTTTAGATATTGTGAGTCGTCATCTTCTTCATTCTCATCTGGCCAGCTCGGGGAGCATATGATCTCAAACATAGCCTCTTCTCCTTCTCTGCCGGTATTGTCCGCCATAGCTTTTATTTAATTAATCCAGAAGAAATATAAAACTATTTAGTACGCATCTCGAATAATACTATATAATTGATATGCATCTCGAATAACAATAGATAATAGATATGCATCTTTAAACATAAAACTGAATCATAGTATATAATATGCATCATCAAATATAATCTCGAATACATCGTCTCAAATATTATCGAATACATCGTCTTGAAGATCTCGAATACATCACTCTAGCTAATGCAGATCGAATACTATCGAATAATCTAGTTGAGTCACGGTGTACACCCAAAGAGAAGGAACCACCATAGGATCATAGCTCGAGTGAGATCCGTGAAGAACCTGCCATGTATTGGAGAACCTGACGTCCAATGCAACCATGTAGTGATGGACGTGCTCGTCCTCCTCCCTGACACGGTGACGTACCAGCTCCTCGGGGGATGCCAGCCTCCGCACCAGATGTGGCCCACGCGCCCGCCTCCAAAGAAGCTCCGGGTCGATGACGGGACCCGGAATACTCACCAAGATGGCGCCTCTGAAGTGCTAGCCAGGCGAAAGCCTAGTCCCGGACATGGCGCCTCTGAAGCAAGACGTCGTCGCGAACGGGTCGACGGTGAGGATACGGGACAGGCATCATTGACATCAATAACAAATTCATATGAAATAAATTCCTATGTATGTAATGTCATTTTATTAGGAAATTTTGAGCAAATTTTTCCTATGCAACTTTTCCTAGTCCTTCGTCTAACAAATATAATTTTGAGCAACTTTTTCCTATGCAACTTTTTTATATGCAATTTTTTCTAAACTATGATATAAAACATTATATAAAATTAAAAAACAGAAAAATAAACACTAATTAAGCATCTAACACTAAAAACTAATTAAAGCTATGGCAAGACATCTAATTAAACTAATTGAAACTAAAATAATAATCTAAAATAATTAAAGCTAAAACATTTAAACTAATTAAAGCTATATCTAGACATCTAATCTAAACTAATTAAACTAATTTAAACTAAAATAATAATCCAAAACATATAAACATCTAAACATCTGAACATATATACTAGTGAAAATGTGTGTGTGTGTGTGTGTTCATCATGCATGTGTGTGTCTGTGGGCTCGGGGAGGGGCGACCATGGCGGCCGGTGGCGAGGGAGAGGGGGGAGAGCTCACAGCGGGCAACGGCGACGGCGAGGCGAGGCGACGGGGGCGGTGATAGGGGGCAGCTACGTGGGGACGGCGTGATGGGGACGACGTCGCGTGGGGACGACACGACGGGGGTGGCGACGCGGGGACGGTGCAGGGCAGCGACGGAGACGGGGGCGGTGACGGTAATAGCACACGATGGGACAGCAACAGGGCCGGCATGGGATGGGGGCGGTGATGCGTCGTCGATGGAGAAACAAAGGAGAGGGAAATGAAATTTTCATAAGTGTTGTTTATATAGGTGGGACCTTTATTCCCGGTTGGAGCCACCAACCGGGACTGAAGGTCTATTTTGGCTAGGCCAAGCGGCAGGAAGTGCACCCCTTTAGTACCGGTTGGTGGCTCCAACCGGGACTAAAGCCCCCCGCCTTTAGTCACGGTTGGAGCCACCAAACGGGACTAAAGGGGTGCGCTGGCATAGGTGCGGTGCGGGCAAGTTTAGTGCCACCTCGCTAGCCGAGGGGCACCCGCACCATCTTATAAGCCCTGTCGCGGCTGCTGTCTCGAGCTCCTATCTAATGCAGGCATTCTGGGCCTACCTCTACTGCTATGCCCTGTTGGGCCTACTGGGCTAGCGGGCCTACATCCTGGCCCAACTAGAGGTTGGGTTTCTAGTCGTATGCAGGCCTTTGTGGCCCAGCAGGCAGGCTCTTTTTATTTAGTTTTTTTTTCTTTTTTTCTTTTCTGGTTTATTTATTTTCTTTTATTTATTTTCGAGTTTTTTACTGTACTTAAAGTTTGTTTGTGAATATTTTTGCTTTAGGTACAAAATTACAAACTTTCTATTAGTGCTAGTATTTTCAAACTTGAATAGTTTAAATTTGAATTATTTGAAATTTGTGTGAATCACAAGTTTGTGAATATCTTTACTTTAAAAATAGATTTTTCAATGCTTCTTATTTCTTATGTTTAATATTAGTGTGGTTTATCATTATATTCAATTTGGTAATACTTAGGTTATTTTAAAAAATGAATGCCTTTGTAACAGATGAGTTTTCGTCCGAAACCCTGATACTTCGAAAGAGATTGTCCATTTTGTACACGAAGTAGATCTAGTTTTTGTCGTTACCCTCTCAACTTTCTAGCACATGCTATGTGGGTGAAATGATGAAACCATGCCAGCTTTCAACCTGTTCAGAGTTCATTGTAGTGCTTTTCAATTTCAGGGTCATTTAGCTCAAAAAATCAGTAAATGCATGAAAAACACCAAATGAAGTCAGAAAGGGTTGAAAATTGATGATGTGGCTTTGATTGGTGCATACTAAACGCACAAAAAGTATGGAGTTGAAATAAGTTTAAAAAAATGAAATGCCTTTGTAACAGATGAGTTTTAGTCCGAAACCCTGATACTTCGAAGGAGATAATCCATTTTGTACACGAAGTGCATCCAGTTTTTGCTGTAACCCTCTCAACTTTTTAGCACATGCTATATGGGTGAAATGATGATACCATGCCAACTTTCAACCTTTTCAGAGTTCATTCGTAGTGCTTTTCAATTTCAGGGTCATTTAGCTCAAAAAATTGGTAAATGCATGAAAAATATCAAATGAAGTCGGAAAGGGTTGAAAATTGATGACGTTTGTCCAAAGCACACAAGTACACGTTTCAAATGCCAAAACACATAAGCACCCTAACTATTACAAAGATTCCCTATCCAAAGTGGGACTTTCCAGATATATAAGTCCAGAAACTCACTAGAGAAGAAAGTGATGACAAAAAAGCCGGTCACATCCCAGAGAGGGATCTTTGGGTGTGAAACTTTTTCTTTGCGTGTGTACGTTTGCACCGTAACCATGGACAATCTTCTTCATTTAACTGGATTCTCGGGTCAACATTCACAGTGAAGGGCGCAATTTCATGAAACTTTTCATAATCTTCTTATATGTCTGTCTTGTCACCCACTCCCATGTTGTTTGTTTTACCTAAAAGAACTATGTGGTGCGTTGGCTCATTGTATGATGTATTTGCTTCCTTATCTTTTCTTTTTCTCGGCTTGGTAGACATATCCTTCACATAGAAAACCTGTGCCACATCATTGGCTAGGATGAATGGTTCGTATGCGTACGCTTGTTGAGATTCACTGTTGCCATTCCATACTGCGGGTCTTCCTTTACGACGCCTCCTGTCATATTGACCCATTTGCACTGAAACAAAGGGACCTTCAAATCACTTCCATAGTCAAGTTCCCATATATCCTCTATGTAACCATAATATGTGTCATTTCCCCTACTGGTTGCTGCATCAAAGCGGACACCATTGTTTTGGTTGGTGTTCTTTTTATCTTGGGCGGTCGTGTAAAATGTATTCCCATTTATCTCGTACCCTTTGAAGGTCATTATATTTGAAGATAGTGACTGGGACAGCAAGTACAGGTCATCCTCCATAGCGTCGTCATGCATGGAATGTGTCTGCAACCAACCGACAAAAGTCGTCGTTTGTTTATGTGTAATCCAGTCTTCAAACTGCTCCGGGTATTTGGAGGTTAGAATATTCTTGTGTTCCTACATATACAGAGCCACCAAGGCGGAATTTTGTAGAACTATGTAGTGTGCTTCAGTAAGAGAATGCCCGTCCATACATATTATTTGATCCGGTCCTAGCGTGCCATTTCCACCCAGTCTGCCCTTATGCCGCGATTCAGGAGCACCAATCGGCTTAAGATCAGGAATAAAGTCAACAGAAAACTCAATGACCTCCTCATTTTCATGGCCCTTGGAGATGCTTCCTTCTAGCCTAGCATGGTTATGAACATATTTCTTTAAGACTCCCAAGAACCTCTCAAAGGGGAACATATTGTGTAGAAATACATGACCCAGAATGGCAATCTCTTTGCATAGGTGGATTAGGACGTGCGTCATGATATTGAAGAAGGATGGTGGGAACACCAACTCAAAACTAACAAGACATTGCATGAAATCATTCTCCAACCTTGGTATGATTTCTGGATCGATTACCTTTTGAGAGATTGCATTGAGGAATGCACACAGCTTCATAATGGCTAATCGAACTTTTTCGTTAGAAGCCCCCTCAATGCAACCAGAAGCAGCTACGTCATAATCACGTGGCAGTCATTACAATTTAGGTTCTGAAACTTTTTATCTGCCATATTTATTATTCCCTTTATATTCGACAAGAAGCCAGACAGGACCTTCATACTGAGTAGGCATTCAAAGAAGATTTCCTTCTCTTCTTTGGTAAGAGTGTAGCTGGCATGACCCTGATGTATGACGTCCTTTCCGTGCATATGTTGTTGGTCCTCCCGTGCCTCTGGTGTATCTTTTGTCTTACCATACACTCCCAAGAAGACAAGCAGGGTCACGCAAAGATTCTTCGTCATGTGCATCACGTCAATTGCAGAGCAGACCTCTAGGTCTTTCCAATAGGGTAGGTCCCAAAATATAGATTTCTTCTTCCACATGGGTGTGCGTCCGTCAGTGTATTTCAGAATAGATTGTCCGCCAGGTCCCTTTCCAAAGATTACCTTCAAATCCTTGACCATATCATGTACATCATCACCAGTACGGTGGCGAGGCTTCGTTCGGTAATCTGCGTCACCTTTGAAATGCTTGCCTTTCTTTCTTAGGGGATGCCTGATCGGAAGAAATCAACGATGTCCCAGGTACACATTCTTGTTACAATTATCCAAATATATACTGTCGATATCATCCAAACAGTGCGTGCATGTGCATTATCCCTTGTTTTTCTGTCCTGAAAGGTTACTGAGAGCAGGCCAATCATTGATGGTCATAGACAGCAACACATGTAGGTCAGATTTCTCCTGTCCGTCCTCATCCCACGCATGTACACCTTTTTCATTCCCCAGCTGTAAGATTTCTTCAACTAATGGCCTTAGGTACACATCAATGTCATTGCCGGGGTATTAGGGCCTTGGATGAGGAATCATAATGAATTTCTGCTTCATGCACAACCAAGGAGGAAGGTTATACATACATAGAGTCACACGCCAGCTGCTATGATTGCTGCTCTGCTCCCCAAAAGGATTAATGCCATCCGCACTTAGACCAAACCATACGTTCCTTACGTCACCTACAAAGTCCTCCTAGTACTTTCTCTCAATTTTTCTCCACTGTGACCCGTCAGCGGGTACTCTCAACATCCCGTCTTTCTTACGGTTTTCTCTGTGCCATCACATAAACTTGGCATGCTCTTTGTTTTGGAACAAATGTTCTAACCGTGGTATTATAGGAGCATACCACATCACCTTGGCAGGAATCTTCTTCCTAGGGCACTCGCCCTCGACATCACCAGGATCATCGCGACTGATCTTATAGTGCAATGCACCGCATATCGGGCACGCGTTCAAATCCTCGTACTCACCACCATAGAGGATGCAATCATTAGGGCATGCATGTATCTTCTGCACCTCTAATCCTAGAGGGCAGACAACCTTCTTTGCTTCGTACGTACTCTTGAGCAATTTGTTGTCCTTTGGAAGAACCTTCTTTAACATTATCATCAACTTTCCAAATCCCTTGACAGATACACCATTCTCTGCCTTCCATTGCAGCAATTCCAGTGTGGTGCCCAACTTTTTCTTGTAAGCTTTGCAATTTGGGTACAACAATTCCTTGTGGTCCTCTAATATGCGCTGCAACTTTAGCCTCTCCTTCTCACTTGCACAGTTTCTCTTTGCATCGGCAATGGCCCGACCTAAATAATCAGCAGGCTCATCTGATGCCTCTTCTTCAGCTTCTTCCCGCATTCCCATCTCAGCTTCTTCCTGCATTCCGGCTCAGCTTCCTTCCCCATTGTTGTAACATTGTATTCAGGGAACCCATGGCCAGGATAGCTATCGTCGTCCTCTTCTTCTTCATTGTCTTCCATCATAACCCCTCTTTCTCTATGCTTGGTCCAAACATTATAGTGGGGCATGAAACCAGACTCAAATAGGTGGACGTGAATGGTTTTTGACTTAGAGTAATTCCAATCATTCTTACAGCCAACACATGGACAAGACATAAAACCATCCGCCCGCTTGTTTGCCTCAACCGCAAGCAGAAAATGTGCATGCCATTAACAAACTGGGGAGAGTATCGGTCATCGTACATCCGCCCGCTTGTTTGCCTCACTATCAATGACATTTTTTCTAATCTTTCTAATCTTCAAGCGCATTTTCTCCATCTTGATCTTGTGATCATCGACAACATTGGCAAGATGCAAATCCAATGCCATCTTCTCGTCCTCAATTCTTTTCAGTTTACTTTCAAATACTCATTTTCATTTTCAACTAAATTTAACCTCTCGACAATAGGGTCGGTTGGAATTTCTCGTTCACATACCTCCTAGATAAAAATATCTATGTCAACTTGATGGGCATAATTTTTCATAAACACGAAATGCAACAAATAGTTATAAAAGAGAATACACCAGATCTGAATCATAAACTGGATGAGGGCCGATCGGGACGAATACCATGGCGCTATGTATAACAAACAACGTACGGGTAAGATAATTATACAAGTAACTATATATCTAAATCACACAAAAACATGATTTTTTAATATAAAAAGATAAGAACAAGAGGCTCACCACAAGGTGGTGTCGGTGATGGGACGATGTGGATAATCGACGGTGGTTAGGACGGAGACGAAAGTCACTAATTAAACCACACCTACATATGCAAACTAAGTAAACCACAACTATTCGGTCCCACCGAGTTTGGGAATTTGTGTGTAACGGTTAGATTTTGTGTGGATGCTATATATACCCCTCCACCCCCTTCTCCATTTGTGAGAGAGCCATCAGAGGGTGCGTACACTTCCACTACCAATATTCTGAGAGAGAACCACCTGCTCATGTCTTGAGACCAAGACATTCCAATCCAACAATAAGAATCTTGATCTCTAGCCTTCCCCAAGTTGCTTTCCACTCAAACCATCTTTCCACCATATCCAAATCTGTGAGAGAGAGTTGAGTGTTGGGGAGACTATCATTCGAAGCACAAGAGCAAGGAGTTCATCATGAACACACCATCTATTACCTTTTGGAGAGTGGTGTCTCCTAGATTGGTTAGGTGTCACTTGGGAGCCTCTGTCAAGATTGTGGAGTTTAACCAAGGAGTTTGTAAGGGCAAGGAGATCGCCTACTACATGAAGATCTACCCAAGTGAGGCAAGTCCTTCCTGGGCGATGGCCATGATGGGATAGACAAGGTTGCTTCTTCATGGACCCTTCATGGGTGGATCCCTCCGTGGACTCGCGCAATCATTACCCTTCGTGGGTTGAAGTCTCCATCAACGTGGATGTACGATAGCACCACTTATTGGAACCACACCAAAAATCTCTGTGTCCACATTGCGTTTGCTCCCTGAAAACTCCTCCCTTTACCTTCATATGCAATGATTTACATTCCGCTGTTACACTCTTAGAATTGCATGTGTAGGTTGATTGGTTGACTTGTGCTAAGCTGCTAAAATCTGCCAGGACTTAAAATTGGGAAAAGGCTAGATTTTTATTTGGTCAAGTAGTCTAATCACCCCCCTCCTGTAAACATAATTTCGATCCTACAAGTGGTATCAGAGCTTTGGTCTCCATTTGCCTTGATTTCCATAGCTTTGGTGATCATAGCCTTGGTTTCACAACCTAGGAGAGTATGGCGTCTAGCGAGGGAAATTACCATCGTACAGGTCCTTACTTTGATGTCACTAATTTTGCTAGTTAGAAGCATAAGATGAAAATGCATATTCTTGGACATAACCCCGCCGTTTGGGCTATTGTGTGTATTGGTTTGCAAGGTGAATTCTTTGATGGGAGAGAACCAAATCATGAAGCAACTGTGGAAGAATTGAAGATGTTGCAATACAATGTTCAAGCTTGTGATATCCTCTTCAATGGATTGTGCCCCGAAGAATTCAACAAAATCATCCGTCTTGAGAATGTAAAGGAAATTTGGGATACTTTGATTGATATGCACAAAGGTACCGAGTCCGTCAAGGAATACAAGTTGGATGTGCTTCAAAGTCAACTTGACAAGTTCAAAATGAAGGATGGTGAAGGTGTTGCTGAAATGTACTCTAGGCTTGCTCTCATCACAAATGAGATTGACGGCTTAGGAAGTGAAGAGATGACTGGCAGATTCATCATCAAGAAGATCCTAAGAGCCATGGATGGAAAATATGATACCGTGTGCACATTGATCCAAATGATGCCCAATTACAAAGATCTCAAGCCAAGGGAAGTCATTGGAAGAATTGTTGCCCATGAGATGTCACTCAACGATAACGAAGAGCTTCACAACAAGTCTAGTGGTGCTTATAAAGCCTCATGTGATGCTCCTGCCACATCAAGTGAAAAAAAGTCTTCAATGAGCAATTGAGCTTAATGGTGAAGAACTTCAACAAATTCTACAAGAGTAGAAGAAAATAGAGAAGCTCCAAGTCAAGATCCTACCATGATAAAAGAACTTCTAGTCGTGAACATAAGTGCTACAATTGTGGAAGACCCGGACACTATTCCAATGAGTGTACGGCTCCCTACAAAAGAAGAGAAGACTCACCTAAAAGAAGAAGTAGAAGAGAAGAATCACCTCCAAGAGAGAGAAGGAGTAGAGATGGTTGTTATGAACGAAGAACCTCTCACAGAAGCAAGGATTCGGAAAGGAAGGACAAGTCATCAAAGAGCTACACAAAACGAAGTCATCAAGCTCATGTTGGTTAATGGGTATCCGATTCTGACTCCGACCACCACTCCAAGAGAAGTTATCACTCCGACTCGGAATATACTCAAGATGAAGGTGTTGCTGGTCTTGCACTTGTGTCAACCAACTCCTATGACATATTTGACTCACCAAATGAAGAAACTGGAAGATGCTTCATGGCTAAAGGTCCCAAGGTATCACTCCCCCAGTATATTGATTTCAATAGTGATGAAGATTAATTTCTAGGTGATGATGAGTGATGACCCACAAGTATATGGGGTCAATTGTAGCCTTTTCTATAAGTAAGAGTGTCGAACCCAACGAGGAGCAGAAGGAAATAACAAGTGGTTTTCAGCAAGGTAATGTCTGCAAGTACTAAAATTGTAAGTAGCGGAATAGTTTGATAGCAAGATAATTTGTAACGAGAAAGAAATCATAGTAGTAACAAAAGTGCAGCAAGGTAGCCCAATCCTTTTGAGGCAAAGGACAGGCCAAAATGGTTTCTTATGATAAGAAAAGTGTTCTCGTGTGTACACGGGAATTTCGTCTAGTCACCTTCATCATGTTGGCTTAATTCGTGTTCGGTACTTTCAACTACAAGATGTAATCAACACTACTAGTCACCCATAAGCACCAATATATAGTTTTGATACAAAGATTGAACACAAGAGATGATCTAGGATTTGAGAGGAGTTGGTGTTGTGAAGATGTGGATGAAGATAGCCCTCCCCAAGATGGTAGAGTTGTTGGTGATGATGATGTTGATGATTTCCCCCTCCGGGAGGTAAGTTCCCCCAGCGGAATCGCTCCACCGGAGGGAAAAGGGGCTACTACCCAAGTTCCGCCTCGAGGCGGCAGTGCTTCATCCCGAAATTCATCCTCTGATTTTTTTTTCTAGGTCAAAATGACTTATATACCAGAAGATGGGCACCGGAGGTGGGCCGAGGAGGGCAGCACCCACCAGGGCACGCAGGGCCTCCTGGCGCGCCCACGTGGGTTGTGCCCACATGGTGGATCCCCTCTGGTACTTATTTTCTCCAATATTTATTAAATATTCCATAAAAATTCCTCGGGGAGTTTCAGCTCATTTGGAGTTGTGCAGAATAGGTAGCTTGATGTAGCTTTTTCAGGTCCAGATTTCCAGCTGTCGGAATTCTCCCTCTTGGTGCATACCTTGCATAATATGAGAGAAAAGGCATTAGTATTACTCTAAAAAGCATTATTATACAATAAAACAACATAAATAACAGTAGTAAAACATGATGGAAAATGGGCGTATCAACTCCCCCAAGCTTAGACCTTGCTTGTCCTCACGCGAAAACTGAAATCGAAAAACATGTCCACATGCTTAGAGAGAGAGGTGTCGAGAAAAACAAAAATACGGACATAGCAGCATCATGTAACTTATTATAACAGTAGCAAACTTTAACATACCAACTTTTATGATAGGATTTTTATCATAGACTTCTCATCAACAAGTGACAATTCATCACAACATCGAAGTACAAAGCATAAACTCTATTGGAAACCAACAAACTATGTTCTCAGTGAACTTTGCAACTGCAATTCATCATCCTTTTAGGAAGGGTCACGTATCGGAGCCTTTAGGCAAGTCCACATAATCAACCATCATTTAGTCTTCTAGGATTGCTAAAACTCGCCACGTACACACACTACAAAAAATACACTTCCATGATTACACGTGTTTGTCACAGTACGTCACTTTTTTGTCATGCATGTACATCCATGACGATTTTATGACAGAATCAAGATAGTCATACCTGTGCTGTCGTAGAAGTGTTCCATGACATTACCAAAATTATCATCACGAAAGTGTCCACTTCCATGACGATAAATCGCGTGTCACAGAAGAGCTTTCGTCAAGGGTGACCGGCACGTGTCATCCACCATAACGGAACGTCGTTAAGCTATCGGATCCGGTTTTGTATCCGATAACCCGTTAACAGCCCGGGCCAATGGGATATTTCCACGTGTAAAATTCTGATTGGCTGGAGGAAACACATGTCAGCCCGTCAGTGGGCCAGATGTTGCCCGTCCATTGAAGGAGACATGCCTATGATACACCGACATGTGGAGGGGCCCAATAGAGGCCCATATAGGTTAAAAAGGTCGGCCCAGTCAAAGGCCCATAGTACTTACTCAGGTACTAGTGGGCCAGCCCAATAAGGGCCTATTTAATAAAGGCCCATTTACGGCTCGAAGCCAGACCTGGCCCATTAATTGTTCAACGAATATTTGGGCCCAATTATAGCCCAGTGACTTTTGGCCTGTTAGAGGCCTGATGTAGACATGGGCCCATTTCAGCCTGGTGTGACTTTCGGCCTGGGAATGGCCCGTGCTACCCATGGGCCATATATGGTCAGATGGGACATCGGGCCCACTAATGGCCCGTGATAAAGGTGGTAACAGTTAAGCCCAATGTGACTTTGGGCCTGTTAAAGGCCTGTCGTATAATTCGGCCATTCATGCATGTACTAAGCTTTCGGCCTCTTAAAGGCCCATGATATTAGTGGGCCAACTAACGCCCGAGATATGTTTCTGCCTGGTAACGGAGCATGATATAACTGCGCCTAAAAAGCCCCGGTCTACATTTTAGCCTGCTGAAGGCTCGTCGACGAGTAGTGAAAATTGAGGCCCAACATGCATTTCGGCCTGCTAAAGGCCCATGGTTTCATCTGGGCTGTAACAGGCCAGTAGAATATTCAGCCTGTTAATGGCCCAACGCTACCTGGGCCAAACTAAGCGATGGGTCCATAAAAGGCCCAACTAAAATATAGGTCGGAGTAAGTTGTGGGCCTAGCGCAAAGTGCGAAGGCCCCAATCATTCGGGCCCAAGAAAGATGCATGACGGCCCAATTGTGGCCCGCAAAAAACCAGGGCCGTTAGAGGCGAATGTTTCGGCCCGGTCGACTACATCAGATTTTTATCAGATAGCGAATGATTGCAGTAACTAGTAGGAATAAAGAACAAACCTACTCTATACAATAAGAATTACAGCATAGTAACTAAGAATAAACCTACACTATAGAATAAAGGATTTATGGTATATTACATCCACTGGGTATCGAAGTTCGCCACCAATGATCATAAAGCGCAACGAAGAAGCAGATTACAAAAACTGGGCACCATTGCAGCCTAACAAAATAATACTGAACCAAGACCACTTCCAACATAGTTCAAGAAAGGTTAGCCTTGCATGGGAACTACTGCGCAAGCTACTAAGCAAGGCTGTGAGACCGGCCTAGCATGTCGGTCATTGCTTCCAGGTGTAGTTGTTTAGCGATCAGGTTCTCATTGGTGTTCTCCGCAATCTTTCTTAGAGATAGAACTTCAAGTTGAAGTTGAGTTGCAGAATGCCTTTCTGCTAGGACTTGGAACTGAAGAAGTCGAACTGATTCAGATAACGAATTCTGTGAGTGAGGGTGTCCTGGATTAGGGGGTGTCCAGATGGCCGGACTATGACCTTTGGCCGGACTCCCGGACTATGAAGATACAAGATTGAAGACTTCATCCCGTGTCCGGATAGGACTTTCCTTGGCATGGAAGGCAAGCTTGGCGATACGATATGTAGATCTCCTCCCATTGTAACCGACTCTGTGTAACCCTAGCCCTCTCCGGTGTCTATATAAACCGGAGAATTTTAGTCCGTAGGACGAACAACAATCATACCATAGGCTAGCTTCTAGGGTTTAGCCTCTCTGATCTCGTGGTAGATCAACTCTTGTACTACCCATATCATCAATATTAATCAAGCAGGAGTAGGGTTTTACCTCCATCGAGAGGGCCCGAACCTGGGTAAAAACATCGTGTCCCTTGTCTCCTGTTACCATCCGCCTAGACGCATAGTTCGGGACCCCCTACCCGAGATCCGCCGGTTTTGACACCGACAATGGTGCTTTCATTGAGAGTTCCTCTATGTCGTCACCTTTAGGCCCGATGGCTTCTTCGATCATCAACCACGACGCGGTCCAGGGTGAGACTTTTCTCCCCGGACAGATCTTCGTGTTTGGCGGCTTTGCACTGCGGGCCAATTCGCTTGGCCATCTCGAGCAGATCGAAAGCTACGCCCCTGGCCATCAGGTCAGATTTGGAAGTTTAAACTACACAGCTGACATCCGTGGGGACTTGATCTTCGACGGATTTGAGCCACGGCCGAGTGCACCGCACTGTCACGATGGGCATGATCTAGCTCTGCCGCCGGACAGCGCCCAGAGCGCCGCTCAGGTGTCCGCTCCGAACCTTAGCTCGGAGCCGACCGCGCCAGTCGAGGACGGACGGTTGGACGCCGCCCCGGAAGCCGCAATCTCTATGGCAATCGAGCCGAATACCAGCCTAGTCCTTTGTGAGGCCTATGACTCCAAGGTGCAGGACTCCTTTCCGAACTCCGAATCTTCCGCACCCCTTCCGATTGAACCCAATTGGGCTCCGATCATGGAGTTCACCGCCGCGGATGTCTTTCAGCGCTCGCCCTTTGGCGACATCCTGAATTCACTAAAGTCTCTCTCTTTGTCTGTAGAGCCCTGGCCGGACTATGGTCAGCAAGGTTGGGATGCGGAGACCAAGAAACTTGAAACCCACCCACCACCCACTTCGTAGCCACTGTCGACGATTTAACTGACATGCTCGACTTCGACTCCAAAGACATCGACGGCATGGACGCCGATGAAGGAGACGACCAAGAACCAGCACCTATTGGGCACTGGAAAGCCACCTCGTCATATGACATATACATGGTGGACACCCCAAAAGCAAGGAATGGCGATGAAAAAATGGAGGATTACCCCTCCAAGAGACAACCTAACCGTCGGCGCCAGCGGCGCCGCTCTAAATCCCGCCAGAGCAAAAACGGCGAGTCCGGCACTGGAGCTAACAACACCCCGGACAGTGCCAAAGACAACCCCCTCCAGCAGGATTCAACGCAGGAGGAGGGAGAAGCCAGCCCTCGTGAGAGAGCGGCACACATGGAGGTCGAGGATGACAATTATATGCCTCCCTTCGAAGACGAGGCAAGCCTCGACGACGACGAATTTGTCGTGCCAGAGGATCCCGTCGAACAAGAGCGTTTCAAACGCAGGCTTATGGACATGGCAAGCAGCCTCAAGAAAAAACAGCAGCAGCTTAGAGCTGACCAAGATTTGCTAGCCGACAGATGGACTGAAGTTCTGGCGGCCGAAGAGTACAAACTCGAACGCCCCTCCAAGAGCTACCCAAAGCGCAGGCTGCTACCCCAACTAGAGGAGGAAGCAACTAAACCTACATCACCAGCGTATGATGCGGCCGATCGGCCACCCCGTGGCCGCGATAGAGAGGCCTTTCGGCCCTCAACTCAAGCCGCACCCCGGCGCCGCTCAAAAAATACCAGAGCACGGGGAAACACACCAGACCTGCGAGACATATTGGAGGATAAGGCAAGGCAAACAAGATCAATCTATGGATCGCGTGGGCGCCCCACGTCACATGACGATAACCGTCATGCCGGATATGAAAAATACGGCCAGGCCGCACACAACAGACAAAGCTCATCGGAGCTACGTCGCGATATAGCCCAGTACAGAGGCGCCGCACACCCACTATGCTTCACAGACGAAGTAATGGATCATCAAATCCCTGAGGGTTTTAAACCCGTAAACATCGAATCATACGATGGCACAACAGATCCTGTGGTATGGATCGAGGATTATCTCCTTCATATCCACATGGCCCGTGGTGATGATCTACATGCCATCAAATTCCTCCCGCTCAAGCTTAAAGGACCAGCTCGGCATTGGCTTAATAGCCTGCCAGTAGAGTCAATTAGTTGCTGGGAGGACCTCGAATCCGCATTCCTTGACAACTTCCAGGGCACTTATGTGCGACCACCAGACGCCGATGACCTAAGCCACATAATTCAGCAGCCAGAGGAATCGGCCAGACAATTCTGGACATGGTTCCTAACCAAGAAAAATCAAATAGTCGATTGTCCAAACGCAGAGGCTCTTGCAGCCTTCAGGCACAACATCCAAGACGAATGGCTTGCCCGGCACCTAGGACAGGAAAAGCCGAAATCTATGGCAGCCCTCACAACACTCATGACCCGCTTTTGCGCGGGAGAAGAGAGCTAGCTAGCTCGAAGCAATAACATGACCAAGAGCCGTAGTAACTCAGATACCAAGGACAACAATGGCACGTCACATCGTAACAAGCACAAGCGCCACATTAACCGCGATAATACTAAGGATACGGCAGTTAATGCCAGATTCAGAGGCTCTAAACCCGGTCAGCGGAAGAAGCCATTCAAAAGAAATCCTTCGGGCCCATCCAGTTTAGACCGGATACTCGATCGCTCGTGCCAGATACACGGCACCCCCGAACAACTAGACAATCACACCAACAGGGATTGTTGGGTGTTCAAGCAGGCAGGCAAGTTAAGTGACGAAAACAGAGACAAGGCGCTGCATAGCGATGACGAGGAGGAGCCCCGGCCGCTGAACAACAAAGGATAGAAGGGCTTCCCCCCCACAAGTGCGGACGGTGAACATGATATACGCAACCCATATCCCCAAAAGGGAGCGGAAGCGTGCCCTCAAGGACGTCTATGCATTGGAGCCAGTTGCCCCAAAGTGCAACCCATGGTCCTCCTGCCCGATCAATTTTGATCGAAGGGACCACCCCACTAGCATTCGTCATGGCGGATTCGCCGCATTGGTCCTAGACCCAATCATTGACGGATTTCACCTCACTAGAGTCCTCATGGACGGCGGCAGCATCCTGAACCTGCTTTATCAGGATACAGTGCGAAAAATGGGTATAGATCCCTCAAGGATTAAACTCACAAAAACGACCTTTAAAGGAGTCATACCAGGTGTAGAAGCTAGCTGTACAGGCTCAGTTACACTCGAAGTGTTCTTCGGATCCCCGGATAATTTCCGAAGCAAAGAGTTAATCTTCGACATAGTCCCGTTCCGCGGTGGCTATCACGCCCTACTCGGACGAACCGCATTCGCAAAATTTAATGCGGTGCCGCACTACGCATATCTCGAGCTCAGGATGCCAGGCCCTCGCAGAGTCATGACGGTCAATGAAAATTCCGAACGCTCTCTCCGAACAGAGGAGCACATGGCGGCCCTGGCGGCGGAAGGACAAAGTAGCCTCTCAATGCAAATCTCCAATCCGGCTGTTAAACGTCCGAACAATGTCAAGCACGCCCGAATTAACCTACAACAAAACCGGTTGGCACGTTCCGAGCAAGCATAGCAGTGCGGCCCCAACCCCAGCCCTCGTGAGATGGCGATAGCAGTACCACGCGTACATAACTACGCTCTGGAATACCATGGGCATAAGGTGAGGGGCAAAACCACGGCACGCCCAGAATGCAGCTCAACCACACTAGGGGCTCCCGATTTTTCCATTTCTTCTTATATATATATATATATATATATATATATATATATATATATATATATACTTTCAGGACTCCACTATTCGGAAGGCCTGTCCGGCAATACACTCGACGAACACACGATGCAACAGCCATGGGGACAACCAGCCACGTCAAATGTCCAGGTGGTCTCTATAACGAGCTAAATACCTGTCTTACTTAAAGTCTCGCAGCTTGCCCCTGGAGGGGGAAATGTCAAATAATCCCATCTCTTGCTTATCTCACTATTTGTATCGTTCTGCTTTCATAGCAGCCCTTTAAATAACAATACAAAGCTCTTGTCTATTATTGCATTCATTTTTTATATAAATATGTTCAGTCATGACATTATGCAACCGTACACTTTGGTACGGCCAATACACCAGGGGCTTAAGTACCCCATAATACGGTGTGAGAAGACCGAACACTCTCATGAGTGCGGCACCCCGAACTTATAGCACTATATGCATCGGCTCCGAATCATGTCTTGGGTCAATAGTTGGGTTTCCCCGGTTCCCATGTTTTGGTACCTTACGTTCCGCAATGTCGGCTAAGGTAGCGCTGGGAGAACTACTCCGATTGTGCCCCAGTTGAGCTGGGTTAACACCTCAGTAGAGAAAGCTAAAACTGACCGTCATGATAGGGTGAGAGACCGGTCGCTGTTCGAGAGGTTTTTCGAGTCCCTAAAGACTTATGCCGCTTAGAGCGAGGAGCTGGATTTATCCGGCCTAGGCGTGGATAGCGCCCCGAACTTGGTCTTCCGAATACTAGGGGCTTCGTCGAAATTTAAAATTATAGAATTATATGGCTAAGTGAGAGTGATAAAGCATTATAAGTCCGATGGCTTTGTTCGTTGTGCTGAGCGCCTCCCTAGATGGACACAAGAATGGGAACAAGAGCGCTCAGGTTTATCCCGAACACCCCAGCACTCGTGGCATGGGGGTAGAAGCCGACGACTTGCATCTCTCAGATTTAATAAACGGCTGCACAGAAGGTAATATTTTAAATTCAAAAGGCGTTGCTTAGCGCATATGAACAAGTTTTCAGCGTACATGATAAACACGAGCGAGTTTACTCAAAAATTACATCCCTGGTACATTCATTCGCTACAAGACGGGCACCTTTCAGGACGTCCTCATAATACATCTCGGGCCTGCGATGCTCCTTCCCCTCCGGTGGCCCATCTCAGGACGCCCTAATGCACTTTAGCACAGGCAAAAGCCCTACGGGCGCCCTCGACGCATACAGAGCGCTTGATGACTTCGAGCCGTGGACAGACATCCACTAGCCGTCGTACCAGCCCAAAATAGCTCAAAGGCATGGCCTCCCCAGGCCACAGCCGGCCTATCAGGCCCTTCATGGCCTGTTCGGCTGCCTTATGAAGCTCGACCAGCTGCTTCAGCTAGTCGCTCAGGGGCACCGGGTGTCCAGCCTCAGCATACTGGGACCAGAACACCTTCTTGGTCGAGCTCCCTTCCTCGGCCCGGTAGAATGCGGCGGTGTCGGACACACTGCGGGGCAGATCTGCGAATGCTCCTGGAGAGCTCTGGATTCGGGTAAGTAACAGGTAATTTACTTTCACGTGCTTGCTTTGCATAAAGAATGCCTTACCCTCCGCAATCTTTTTCATCGCCTCAATCTCCTGGAGGGCTTTTTGGGCTTCGGCCTTAGCAGATTTGGCACTTTCAAGTGCCGAGGCAAGCTCGGACTCTCGAGTCTTCGAGTCAAGCTCTAACCTCTCATGTTTTTCCACAAGAGCATCGAGCTCTTGCCGCACCTCCGCCACCTGCGCCTCTTGCTTCTCTCGCTCTGAGCGCTCCATGTCCGCATTGTCTTCGGCCTTGGAAAGTGCTTCCTTCAGGGTCACCACCTCGGTTGTGGCCCCTGAAATATTCACGTTCGTCCTGTCATCACTTGCAACCAGGTATTTTTATATACAATTACATAAGGTGTTACATACCTTCCTTGTCCTCGAGCTGCTTCTTGGCACGGCCGAGCTCGTTCTCGGACCGCTCGAGGCTCTGCTTCAACGCATCGACCTCCGCAGTCAGTGCGGCAGAGGTCAGCAGCGCAACCTGCATTCCCATATTGACATATTTATGTTAGACTCCTGCGTATATCTTTTTTTAGATCCTCAGTCCGGCTTTTCTTTCCGAACACCACACTGAGCATCAGGGGCTACTGTCTATGCGGTGACATTTTTATATGTTTTAAATACATACCTCAAAGCCTGTTAGAAGGCTGGTACAGGCTTCTGTCAGCCCGCCCATGGCGGACTGAATCTTCTGAATCACCGCACTCATAACAGTGCGGTGCTCCTCGTCGATGGAGGCGCCGCTAAGCACCTCCAGCAAATTTTCCGGCGCCTCCGGTTGGATAGAGGCCGCCGGCGTCGTAGGCTTGCCCTTCTTGCGAAGGGGCCGCCTGCCGGACTCCGGAACCACTGAAGGTTCCGGAGCGGTGTCCGGCCCAGGGCCGGACTTAGATCCCTCTGGGGCTTCGCCCCCTTTGGGCCTGGAGTCCGGGAGGTTGTCGTGCGGTGCCTCCAGGACCACCTCCTCCTTTTTTGGTCCCTTTTGGGACTCCACCACGGCATCGTCCGTAGGGCGAGGGGAGGAGGCCGTCGGGAGTGAAGCGCTATTCACATCCGACGAATCCAGGGAGCCGCTCGACGAATCGCCGAGCTGAGCCTTGGGCGGACTGCATGATTGAATTTGGCGTCAGAAGGAGCTGTAAAATAGAGGAATGCCATAAGATATTCTGGTATCCGGATACTTACGGCTTTGCCAGGGGCTTGACCCTGGATGGCCATTCCTCTCCGCCGTCTTTGGCGTCGGAGGCGTAGTCCGGAAGAAGGGTCTTCCCCTTCTTGGACCCTCCGGCCTCCCCAGTTGGGGCGGCCTTCCTCTTCTTTTCTCCCCCCGCTGGAGGGGGAGAGGCTTCTTCTTCCTCCTCCTCGTCTCCGGAGGCGGAGGGCGCTTTGGGGTCATCAGGCGATGAGTCCGACACCAGCAGGCGTCGGGAACTCTTTCGAGTACCCGTGGCCTTCTTCTTGGGCTTCTTCTCCGGCACCACGTGGGGTGCCGGAACCAGCAACTTTGTCAAACGGGCATCCGCTGGGTCTTCGGGCAAAGGAGCCGGGCAGTAGATCTGTCCGTCCTTCTTCTGCCAGTCCTGTTAAAGGAATGGGAGTTTAGATCCCGCATAGAGTCAAACTATGGAAAACAAATACCCCGTGATGGGTAAATTGAGCTTACCGCGCTGGCTTGACGCTTCGCGCAGAATCCGTGATCCTCGGTAATGGGAGGGTGAACCTCAGAGCTCTTGAAAAGCACCTTCCAGGCATCTTCGTGCGTTGTGTCGAAGAGCCTAGACAAAGTTTGGTGCTGGGCCGGGTCGAATTCACATAGATTAAAAGCCCGTCGTTGGCACGGGAGGATCCGGCGGAAGAGCATGACCTGGACTACGGTGACGAGTTTAACCTTCCCATCGATTAGGTCTTTGACGCAGGTTTGAAGTCTGGTCACCTCTGCCGAATTACCCCACGACAGGCCCGTCTCTTTCCATGAGGTCAGCCGTGTGGGGAAGCCAGATCAGAATTCGGGGGCCGCTGCCCATTCAGGGTCACGCGGCTCGGTGATGTAGAACCATCCCGATTGCCACCCTTTATGGTTTCCATGAAGGTGCCCTCGAGCCATGTAACATTGGCTATTTTGCCCACCATGGCGCCTCCGCACTCCGCTTGTCGGCCGCCCACAACCTTTGGCTTGACATTGAAGATCTTCAGCCATAAGCCGTAGTGGGGTTGGATGCGGAGGAAGACCTCACACACGACGATGAACGCCGAGATGTTGAGGATGAAGTTCGGGGCCAGATCGTGGAAATCCAGGCCGTAGTAGAACATGAGCCCCCGGACAAATGGGTGAAGTGGGAAGCACAGTCCGTGGAGGAAATGGGGGAGAAACACGACCCTCTCATGGGGCCTAGGGGTGGGGATGAGTTGCCCCTCATCTGGAAGCCGGTGCGCGATATCATTAGACAAGTATCCGGCCTTCCTCAACTTTTTGATGTGCCCCTCTGTGACGGTGGAGGCCATCCATCTACCTCCCGCTCCGGACATGGTTGGAGAAGGTTGAGGTGGGAAGTGTGGACTGGGACGCTGGAGCTTGAGTGCGCAGGAATGGATAAGCAAAGGAGGAAGAAGGCGTAGATGGAAAGGGTGGATCCTTATCCCCTTATATGGGCGGCCAAAACTATGAGCCCCCACCAGCCTAATAAAACTCGCTTATCTCCCAAGTGTCGCGGTTAATGACGCGGTTGGGTTACCCACACCCGTATTGATGAGAATCCCGGAATAAGGGGACACGATCTCTGCTTTGACAAGATGTGCCAAGGAAACTGCCTCACTAAACGCGCTGAGGTGGAACAGTAAAACGAATAAAGGCTTTGATCGTGGCGTGATGTCATGCTGCGGAATACGTCAGCAGATTAGATTTGTGCAGATATATTCTTTCTACGGTGGTATGTGGAACTTATTTTGCAGAGCCGGACACTATCCTTGTGTTCAACACCTTCTATGAGGTATTCAGAGGAGGAACCTACCTTGCAATGCCGAAGACAAATTTGCGCACAGGATTCGTCATCATTGATGCCTGGTTCAGGGGCTACTGAGGGTGTCCTGGATTAGGGGGTGTCCGGATGGCCGGACTATGACCTTTGGCCGGACTCCCGGACTATGAATATACAAGATTGAAGACTTCGTCCCGTGTCCGGATAGGACTTTCCTTGGCATGGAAGGCAAGCTTGGAGATACGATATGTAGATCTCCTCCCATTGTAACCGACTCTGTGTAACCCTAGCCCTCTCCGGTGTCTATATAAATCGGAGAGTTTTAGTCCGTAGGACAAACAACAATCATACCATAGGGTAGCTTCTAGGGTTTAGCCTCTCTGATCTCGTGGTAGATCAACTCTTGTACTACCCATATCATCAATATTAATCAAGCAGGAGTAGGGTTTTACCTCCATCGAGAGGGCCCGAACCTGGGTAAAAACATCATGTCCCTTGTCTCCTGTTACCATCTGCCTAGACGCATAGTTCGGGACCCCCTACCCGAGATCCGCCAGTTTGACACCGACAATGAGCTTGTCTGACTGCTAGTCTCAAGTAACTTGAACACTGCATCAAGAAAACACTTTGGGGTTGTCTCGCTATCTTCAAGATGTTTTGCCTTCTTTGCTACAATATATGTTGGGTTTGTCTCATAGCCTTCAGCAGACTTGTGCATGCCATCAGGCATATCACCCTAAAACAAAGCAGATAAATGACAAGTTTTGCACGTGCATAAACAAAGATGATAATTGTGTTGTCAATTCCATCCAATTTCAAATTATAAAATAAAGAGCAAGTTCAAAATATCAATAGCATAATTTGGCATTGTTCATAATGCGGGGAGCTTCACCACACTACTGGATTACCATGTCAACATAATAAGCATAGATGAAGGGCAAAGAAAATCATTGTATCTATTTTGGTTAATGTGCATGGCATGTTGTTCATATCATCAGCCACATCAGTAAGATAAAACAGTAATGTGCATGGTATGAATAAGGAATTTGGTTTTACAAGTAAAACTTAGAACTCACAGTACTTGCGAACATGCATTTTGATAGAAACAGTAAACTAAATAGCAGTAAATAATAGGGAGTATGAGAAAATTAAACAGCAGTTGAGGATAAAGGCTTTAGAAGGACTGACTTACACTAATAGTTAACACCGGCTTTATAATGCCCTTCTCCATGTCAAGGGAAGGACAACTCAAGAATTTCAGCACAAAATCTTTTGTCATAAGCATTGCCTGTACTCTACATTTTGTAGAGAGTAATTATAGATATGATAATACTAGAAGGGATAGAGGATAATGAAGATAAGATGCAGATTGATGCTACATAATCAACTACCATTCCCTGGAAGTACAAGCGTTACAGGACAAAATGTACTAACAAGAGCAATGGGGTACACTTCTGCACTGCATTGTATGTGTATTCTACTTTTTGGTAAGATTAAATATAGATCTGATCTTTTTTAGTAAATGGTGGGCGAGGGAGATAAGATGCAGAATGCTACACAATGAACCAATCCGTCTTCCCATAATACAAGAGTGTTTTGAACACTGGTGTACTGTACAAAACGTTCTTATATTATGGGACGGAGGGAATAGCTGTTAATGTAAGTACAATGATAGACGACGTTCAGTCCTTACAAGAGGACTGCAAAGCTAAACCTCTTCAAAAGAATTGGGTTGATTCTAAATTTATGTAAGAGTGCATAAGAATCTTATAATGTCCACCAAATGGACGATAATGAGGCTAACATGTGCAGTGACACTACATAATCAAACAGCTATGAAAGTAAGTATGGTCATACAGGGCAAGAGGTACTCACAAGAGCAATGCAGTGTGCAGTATAGTTGCGAGATTCTGTGGTCCCTTGAGTATGAATGTTCTTCTGCTAACAGTCTTCATACAAGTGAGACGTTAAGGCAAATGCAGAAATGTAGTTCAAATTGTGATGTGATATCATAGATAGTACCTTACGCTGCAGCCGAGACCAATGTGTAACAAGATTATTTCAGTCACCATCGGATAAATGTAGCACTGGAGACTTTACAGAAATTTCATTTAGAGGCTTGCCATCAAAGTGTGCATGCCTCGGGTAGGAACGATACTTCATCAACGAGTTCTTGAAAAGCGCAACCAACCCTTGCTCGTCTTCACAATCCAGTTTGGTCCTCGCCTATTTAAAAGAACTAGATGATGGCCCGCACCTTGTTGCGGGAATATTTTGCAATATTTCAATGAGATTTTGGTTATATGACACATGAATATTTGAAATAATTATTTTTGAAAGTATATAAGAATTAGATGTAATACCATAATAGAATAGAATTTTAGATGCATGCATGTTTGCATGTTGAAGTGGATTTTTAATATGCATAGTTTCATGTTGAGGTGGGCATTTTCCAATGCATGTTGAATGATGAGGTGGCATGCTTGCATGTTGAGAAAAATATGTTACTGGGGGCTAGCTATTTCGATATAGAAGATGAAATCTTGTGTCTTCTGTCAGCAGAAACATTTGTAGTAATGACCATGAATAACATTAGTACATTACTTACGTGTAAGTTGCGGACGAAGACTAGAAATTGTTCTGTGTCTGCGGTATAATCTTTCCATGAAGGAAAGATGCGCAGAAAGTTCCTGACAACAATATAAGCTTCATGTTCTAAACTGGAAAGACATGGAACATGGGTCCTATTTGCTGCAATTGGGGCTCTCTCTGGTTTGAAAAGGGATTTGGCAACTGGATTTGGTGTACTCTTTGCTGGAATGGGGGTTTTGTGTCAGAGAGCTGGTGTTATGTCAACAGGCATCATCATACTGTTTGCTGCAGTTGGGGTCTGCTAAGTTGGGGCATCAGAAATGACTAGTGCAGTAGGGCTAGAGTCTGCTAGAGTTGAGGTGTTTTCTAAGTCAGGTGATATTGCAACTACACCTAATGGGCTATTTGATTTATCAGGTGCCACTACCTTTTCCAAATACTTTGCTTGTGCTCCTCTGCGATCAGCAATCGCCCTCTTCCTTTTGAATCGCTGATACACAAGAACAAAATTTGAATGGATAAATATGGTATGATGACAGATGGAATATGTACTGAAACTGGATAGGCAGGGTGTATTCACATACACGATGTGTAAACTAAGATAATGGCAGTTCAACAAAGTAGAAGCAATGCAAAGCATTAGTTGCAAGATATGTGCGACCAATATAACCTTGGAAAGTTAGAGCAAGCACCTTGATGGGTGAATAAGATAGGGCATCTGCCTCTGACTCCTCCACTAGGGAGCTACATTGACCTAGGTCTCCCTCTAGCTCAGAATAACTGTTAGGATCATACTCTGAGCATGAATCTGTAGGTGGAGAGTGTTTGCATTGCATTGCATCCAGACATGATTTAAGTCCCTTAATGCCAACTTTGACAGCCATGGCATTGTTCTGCTTTATTCTTTTCATGTGCGCAAGCTTATAATCATTATGATGCTGTTCAGAATTTGAGATTCATGAAAACATAAAAAGTAGTCAGACTATCTATGGAATGCATTGTGGATTCAACTCGAAGAGTGTCTCCCTATAAACCCCTGCATATGCAAAGTTCACCCTCACCCGTGCTGACCAGACCACACATAGAAATACAAACCCCTTGTGTCTCTATAACAGGCAGACACACATTTCAAAACTAAAGTACGAACATTAGAATCATATGAAATTCGTATTTGAACAAATAAACTAAGGAATTATGAGTGGCATAATGTTTAGCTTCAAGGGTGGAGTGTTGGTAGGGCGACACAAAGCAAGTAGGCAGATTGTATTCCATGTAAAAGATCGAAGCCTATGTAAAAGCTGGAAATGACACTTTCTTTCTATACAATGTAGTGTTCATTTCCCACAGATGATGGAGACAGATCACACAGAGAAATACTATTCACTCATGTCTACGGTTCCAGTATTTTGAAATAGGGTGGTCCACCCAAAAAGAATATTGAAAACAAATATGACAAGGCAAGCATAGATGTAGTGAATCAACCATTTACTTGTGACCTTACTAGGACAAGTATGAAGAATTGTAACTGCATAAGAGACCGTCCAAAATATGAATCAAGAAGTTTGTCTAGCACTTATAGTTTGCAACTAATCGACGTGAATAATTGGATATTATATCAAATGAGTAAGAAAGACAAGTAAAATTGTCAACAAACCTGGCTTGCAGTAGTAATCTGGTTTAATGTCACTACGACCAACAATCCAAACTGACTAGTGTCTGTTCCTAGGGCCGGAATTTTGAAA
This sequence comes from Triticum aestivum, assembly GCF_018294505.1. Lineage (NCBI taxonomy): Eukaryota > Viridiplantae > Streptophyta > Magnoliopsida > Poales > Poaceae > Triticum > Triticum aestivum. Next base: position 105,473,531 of record NC_057801.1, on the reverse strand, counting down.
ACCTTGTGAACTTTACAGGTACTAAAGATTACTAAAATACATCTGAACCATCAAGTGTAGGTAGCACTTAGCACACTACAAACCCTAATGACAGTCCTGCCTAATGAGTAATGAATCAATTAGGAAATGGGTGATGAGGAGTGGTTGCCGAGTGTTGAGGATGTATCTCAGGATAAATCGGGTTGGCTTAGTGGGTGCTGCACGCCTGAGCCCTGAACGGACTAGGAAGGTAAGCACGGCGGCACGCTCGGGCAGCGGTGACTCTGTTGGGCGAGCGTCTCCTGACCTCCTGTTAGTCCGGTGTCTCCTCCTAGAGTCATGCCGTCCGGGGAAGGCAAGTCGCGGGCGAGGCAGGCGGCTGGGGGCGAGTAGAGATCAGAAGCGTGCAGCAGAACAGAGGGGAATCGGGGCCTGGGACGACCCAAAATCCCAGGGTGGGCCGGCCCACCGTGGTCACCCTCTAGAGATACACACTAAAGCAGCAAATATGCATTTTCGAAACTAATTTAAGAACATTTAGCTTACCAATTAAATGACTCTATTTTAATAATATCAGATTCGTATTTGAACAACTAAGCTTGTTTAGCTTGATGGGTGGAGTAGTGCTATTATGACACGAAGCACGTATTCTGATCGTATAGTGATCATAAAAGGGGGAAACTCTAAGCATATTTTTTTAGCAAAAGAGGGTTTCCCCTTCGATTTCTATTAAACAAACCACCACGGAACCAACATGATCAATTAAGCCCTAAGCATGATCAATTAAATCGTATTATGACTGTGCCATGGCAGATTTGAGGCTGCAAACCAAAGAAATGATATTTAGCATCCACTATTTGCTTCAAACTAAGAACTAAATTCTAAGATATGAAAATAAAGTAGAGTAGCCAAGTTACGATATATTTTCTGGTTGAGATCAAAAAGTTGAGGAGATATGAAGTACCACCTATTTTGCGGCGCCGTATAGGCATCGGGGGTGCGATGGCTGTCGGTGGCGTTGAACCAGATCTGCGACAGTAGATGGGTGCATTGGGGGATAAGTCCCGTTGCGGTGGAAGAGAAGGTCGTGTGAGCGGCTCTGGTAAAGAGGACGACGGCGCCGATGAAGCGAGAGGACGTGATGCAAGGCTCTTGGTCCGCCGCCATGGATGAGAAATTTCCATCTCTAGCAGTGGACGACGCGGTCTTGGTAGGTGCTCCGGCATGGTGGAGGACGGTGGCGATGGATGGGGTGGTGGACAGCGACGAAGGATGGGGTGGAGGACGGCGGCGATGGATGGGGTGGCGGACGGAGGAGGCTGGTGTGGTGATGGAGTTCTATTACGGACGGTGTATGAATGAGAAAATGGACGGAGAGGTATGGGGAACCATGTTTTTGGGACGCGCCTGTCTGAAATATGGGAAAGTTACGAACTTAGCCACCATTTAAAATTTGGATGTCTCATCGGTTGGGGATAGGATGGTAATCTCGCATCTCGCCAATATTTGCCCAGAGTGATTTCGGGCGAGGAGAGGGTGGTTGGCGCCCATGGTGTATGAACAGGGCTGGCAGGTAGGACGGTTGTGTCTCGTCTGAGTGAAGTTACAAACCTGCCCCTATTGAAAATATTTGCCTACATCGATTTCGGCTGAGTCGAGTTTGTTTTGCCGCCCACCGTGTATGAATGGGGAAATGGAGGGTTGTGTGTTGAGTTTCTTGTTGCCATGGCTGAGTCGAGTTTGTTTGCTTGTGTGTTGGATTTCTTGTTGCCATGGCGCAAGATAATACCAAATTTTGTGATTTCTCGAATACCAATAATAATGATTTCCTTAGTACTCAGATTGCTCCTTTAATGATGTTGAGTCTTGTGAAATCAATACCGCTTTGTTGAATCTTGTTATGAAAGATCAATTTGCCGGCCTTCCTAGTGAAGATGCCGCTACTCATCTAAACAACTTTGTTGATTTGTGTGATATGCAAAAGAAGAAAGATACGGATAATGATATTGTTAAATTGAAGCTATTTCCGTTTTCACTTAGAGATCGTGCTAAAGTTTGGTTTTCATCTTTGCCTAAAAATAGTATTGATTCTTGGAACAAGCGCAAAGATGCTTTTATCTCTAAGTATTTTCCTCCCGCTAAGATCATCACTCTTAGTAACGATATTATGAATTTAAAAAAACTTGATCATGAGCATGTTGCCCAATCTTGGGAAAGAATGAAATTGTTGATTCGCAATTGCCCTACTCATGGTTTGAATTTATGGATGATCATACAAAAAATTTATGCCGGTTTGAACTTCGCTTCCAGAAATCTTTTAGATTCGGCCGCCGGAGGCACGTTTATGATAATCACTTTAGGAGATGCTACAAAACTTCTTGATAATATTATGGCTAATTATTCTCAATGGCATACCGAACGATCTACTAGTAAAAAAGTGCATGCTATAGAAGAAAAATTAATGCTTTGAGTGGAAAGATGGATGAGTTTATGCGATTGTTTGCTACTAAGAGTTCTTCTATTGATCCCAATGATTTTCCTTTATCTACCTTGATTGAGAATAATAATGAATCTATGGATGTCAATTTTGTTGGTAGGAATAATTTTGGAAACAATGCTTATAGAGGAAACTTTAATTCTAGACCGTTCCCTAGCAATTCCTCTAATAATTATGGAAATTCCTACAATAATTCTTATGGTAATTTTAATAAGATGCCCTCTGATTTTGAGAATAGTGTGAAATAATTCATGATTTCTCAAAAGAATTTTAATGCTTTGCTTGAAGAAAAATTGCTCAAAGTTGATGATTTGGCTAGGAACGTTGATAGACTTTCACTTGATGTTGATTCTCTCAAACTTAGATCTTCTCCTCCTAAGCATGATATCAATGAGTCTCTCAAAGCAATGAGAATTTCCATTGACGAGTGCAAGGAAAGAACCGCTAGATTGCGTGCTAAGAAAGATAGCTTTATAAAGGCGTGTTCTTCTAGTTTCCATGAAAATAATGATGAAGATCTTAAAGTTATTGATGTGTTCCCTATTAGATCTTTGTTTTGTAATATGAATCTTGAAAATAATGGGACTGGATATGAGTCAACTTTATTTAGAAGGCGTCCCAAGAATTCGGAGTTTTTAGATCTTAATGCTAAATTTGGTAAAAGTGGGATTGGAGAGGTCATGACTTTAAATAGTATTGAACCCACTATCTCGGATTTCAAGGAATTTGATTATGATAATTGTTCTTTAGAAAGTTGTATTTCCTTGTTGCAATCCGTTGTTAATTCTCCTCATGCTTATAGTCAAAATAAAGCTTTTACCAAACATATCGTTGATGCCTTGATGCAATCTTTTGATGAAAAACATAATTTGGAAGTTTCTATACCTAGAGAACTTAATGATGAGTGGGAACCTACTATAAAGATTAAAATTAAAGATCATGAGTGTTTTGCTTTGTGTGATTTGGGTGCTAGTGTTTCCATGATTCCGAAAACTTTATGTGATATTCTAGGTTTCCATGATCTTGATGATTGCTCTTTAAATTTGCATCTTATGGATTCCACCATTAAAGAGCCAATAGGAAGGATCAATAATGTCCTTATTGTTGCAAATATAAATTTGGTGCCCGTTGATTTTATCGTTCTTGATATAGATTGCAATCTTTCTTCCCCTATTATTCTTTGTAGACCTTTCCTTAGAACGATTGGTGCGATTATTGATATGAAGGAAGGGAATATTAGATTCCAATTTCCATTAAAGAAAGGCATGGAGCACTTTCAAAAAAAGAAAGTCAAATTACCTTATGAATCTATCATGCGAGCTACTTATGTACCAAGTGCCAAAGATGGCACTACTTAGATATATCTTCGCTTTTATGCCTAGCTAGGGGCGTTAAACGATAGCGCTAGTTGGGAGGCAACCCAATTTTCTTTATGTTTTTTGTTTTTGTTCCTGTTTAGTGTTAAATTTTGTTTCTACTTTCTGTTTAGATGTGTTTTCATGTTTTATTTAGTGTTTGTGCCAAGAAGAACCTATAGGATAAACTACGATATGAGTTGATTTGATTCTGCTGAAAAACAGAAACTTTGCGCTCACGAGAAAAACTTCAATAAATCACAGGGACAAGCTTTTGCATTGATTCTTTTTGCTGGTGTTCAATAAACAAATTGTTTAGGATTTCCTATTTTGGTAGGAGTTTTAAAGTTCCAGAAGTTTGCGTTAGTTACAGATTGCTACAGACTGTTCTGTTTTTGACAGATTCTGTTTTTCGTGTGTTGTTTGCTTATTGTGATGCATCTATGGCTAGTATGTAAGGGTATGAACCATGGAGAACTTGGAATACAGTAGGTTTAACACCAAGATAAATAAAGAATGAGTTCATTACAGTACCTTATGTGGTGGTTTTGTATTCTTTCATTAATGGAGCTTATGAGATTTCCTGTTGAGTTTTGTGTTGTGAAGTTTTCATGTTTTGGGTAAAGATTTGATGGACTATGGAATAAAGGGTGGAAAAAGCCTAAGCTTGGGGATGCCCAAGGAACACCAATATATGCAATAATAGCCAAAAGCATAATCTTGGGGATGCCCCCGGAAGGCATCCCCTCTTCCGTCTTCGTTCATTGGTAACTTTACTTGGAGCTATATTTTTATTTACTACATGATATGTGTTTTGTTTGGAGCGTCGTGTATTATATTAGTCTTTGCTTGTTAGTTTACCACAATCATCCTTGCTGTAACACACCTTTTGGGAGAAGCCTATTTGTTTAGGGTTTGATAGAATACTCTATGTGCTTCACTTATATCTTTTGAGCTTGATAGTTTTTGCTCTAGTGCTTCACTTATATCTTTTAGAGCACGGTGGTGGATTAATTTTGAAGAAATTGTTGATCTCTCATTCTTCACTTATATTATTTTGAGAGTCTTTTAGAACAGCATGATATTTGCTATGGTTATAAATTGGTCCTAGAATGATGAGCATCCAAGTTGGGTATAATAAAAACTATCATAGGAGGTGAATTGGATGCTATGATCAACTTGATACTTGATGATTGTTTTGAGATAGGGAGGTAGTTATATTAAATCATGCTAGTTGGGTGATTATGAATTTAAAGAATACTTGTGTTGAAGTTAGCAAGTCTCATAGCATGCACATATGGTAAAAGTTGTGTAACAAATTTGAAGCATAAAGTGTACCTGGCTTGTGCATCCTTATGAGTGGCGGTCGGGGACGAGCGATGGTCTTTTCCTACCAATCTATCCCCCTAGGAGCATGCATGTAGTGATTGGTTTTTGATGACTTCTAAATTTTTTCAATAAGTATATGAGTTCTTATGACTAATGTTGAGTCCGTGGATTATACGCACTTTTATCTTTCCATCATTACTAGCCTCTTCGGTACCGTGCATTGCCCTTTCTCACCTTGAGAGTTGGTGCAAACTTCGCCGGTGCATCCAAACCCCGTGATATGATACGTTCTATCACACATAAACATCATTATATCTTCCTCAAAACAGCCACCATACCTACCTATTTATGGCATTTCCATAGCCATTCCGAGATATATTGCCATGCAACTTTCCACCGTTCTGTTCTTCACCATCATGACATACATTACTTTTGTCATATTGCCATTGCATGATCATGTAGTTGACATCGTATTTGTGGCAAAGCCACCATGCATAATTTTTATACATGTCACTCTTGATTCATTGCACCATCCCGGTACACCGCCGGAGGCATTCATATAGAGTCATATCTTGTTCTAGTTTCGAGCTGTAATTCATGTGTTGTAATCAATAAAAGTGTGATAATCATCATTATTAGAGCATTACCCAAAAAGAAAAAAAGGGAAAGGCCAAAAGAAAAAAAAGAAAAAAAAGAAAAAAAAAGAAAAAAAGAAAAATAAATAAATAAAAGGGCAATGCTACTATCTCTTTTTCCACCCTTGTGCTTCAAAGTAGCACCTAGTTCTTTATTAGGTCTCAAATATTGTGCTTCAAAGTAGCACCATGTTTTCATGTAGAGAGCCTCATGTGTTGTCACTTTCATATACTATTGGGAATTTTTCATTATAGAACTTGGCTTGTATATTCCTACGATGGGCTTCCTCAAATGCCCTAGGTCTTCATGAGCAAGCAAGTTGGATGCACACCCACTAGTTTTCTTTTGTTGAGCTTTCATTCATTTATAGCTCTAGTGCATCTGTTGCATGGCAATCCCTACTCCTCATGTTGACATCAATTGATGGGCATTCCCATAGCCTGTTGATTATCCTTGGCAATGTGAGACTTTCTCTTTTTTTGTCTTCTCCACACAATCCCCAATCATTATTCTATTCCATATCCATGGCTCACGGTCATGTATTGCGTGAAGGTTGAAAAAGTTTGAGATTATTTAAGTACGAAACAATTTCTTGGCTTGTCACCGGGGGTATAGAAGTTGGGAACATCTTTGTGTGACGAAAATGAAGCATAGCCTAACTATATGATTTTGTAGGGATAAACTTTCTTTAGCCATGTTATTTTGAGAAGACATGATTGCTTTTATTAGTATGCTTGAAGTATTGCTATTTCTTTTGTCAATATGAACTTTTATCTTGAATCATTTGGATCTGAACATTCATGCTACAACAAAGAAAATTACATTGAGAATTATGCTAGGTAGCATTCCACATCAAAAATTCGGTTTTTATCATTTACCTACTCGAGGACGAGCAGGAATTAAGCTTGAGGATGCTTGATACGTCTCCAACGTATCTATAATTTTTTATTGTTCCATGCTATTATATTACTTGTTTTGGATGTTTATGGGATTTATTTTATACATTATTATCATTTATGGGACTAACCTACTAACCGGAGGCCCAGCCCGTATTGCTGTTTTTTTGACTATTTCAATATTTCGAAGGAAAGGAATATCAAACGGAGTCCAAACGGAATAAAACCTTCGGAAATGTGATTTTTGGAACGAACATGATCCAGAGGACTTGGAGTGCAAGTCAAGAAGCAGCTGAGGCGGCCACGAGAGGGTAGGGCACCCCCCCCCCCCAAGGACGCGCCCCCTGTCTTGTGGGCCCCTCGGGCGACCACCGACGTACTTCTTCCTCCTATATAAGCCTACATACCCCGAAAACATCCAAGGAGCAACCGAAACACCATTTCCACCAGCATAACCTTCTGTATCCGCGAGATCCCATCTTGGAGACGTCGTCGGTGTTTTGTCGGAGGGGGATTCCACCATGGAGGGCTTCTACATCAACACCATAGCCCCTCCGATGAGTTGTGAGTAGTTTTCCACAGACCTTCGGGTCCAGAGTTATTAGCTAGTTGGCTTCTTCTCTCTTCGATGTAATCTCTTTTTGCAGTGTGTTTGTCGAGATCCGATGAATTGTGGGTTTATGATAAAGTTTATCTATGGATAATAATTGAATCTTCTCTGAATTCTTTTATGTGATTGAGTTATCTTTGCAAGTCTCTTCGAATTATCGGTTTGGTTTGGCCTACTAGATTGATCTTTCTTGCCATGGGAGAAGTGCTCAGCTTTGGGTTCAATCTTGCGGTGTTCTTACCCAGTGACAGAAAGGTTTGCAAGACATGTATTGTATTGTTGCCATCGAGGATAAAAAGATGGGGTTTATATCTTATTGCTTGAGTTTATACCTCTACATCATGTCATCTTGCTTAATGTGTTACTCTGTTCTTATGAACTTAATACTCTAGATGCATGTTGGATAGCGTTCGATGTGTGGAGTAATAGTAGTAGATGCAGGCAGGAGTCGGTCTACTTGTTGCGGACGTGATGCCTATATACATGATCATGCCTAGATAACGTCATAATTATTCGCTTTTCTATCAATTGCTCGACAGTAATTTGTTCACCCACCGTAATACTTATGCTCTCATGAGAAGCCACTAGTGAAACCTATGGCCCCCGGGTCTATCTCTTATCATATTTGCTTTCAATCTAATTTTATTTGCATCTTTATTTTCTGCAGCTATATTATAAAATACCAAAAATATATTTATCTTATCATATTATCTCTATCATATCTCACTTTCGCAAGTGGACGTGAAGGGATTGACAACCCCTTTGTCGCGTTGGTTGCGATTTCTTTGTTTGTTTGTGTAGGTTCGTGGGACTTGTTGAGAAGCCTCCTACTGGATTGATACCTTGGTTCTCAAAAACTGAGGGAAATACTTATGTTACTGTGCTGCATCACCCTTTGCTCTTCAAGGAAAACCAATGCAAGCTCAAGACGTAGCAGACACGAGCCCGGTTTTTTTTGGATCAACATGAGCCAAGGTCTTGCTGGTATGCCGTTGGGTCCTACCATTTGAGAATATGAAAGGAATCTTTTAAATTGCGGAACGAATCTATGTGTATTACAATGCCCATATTTTCCTTGCAAATACTAATCTCAACGTGGCAATTGATTTATGACGAGTTCTTGAATTAGAGTGAGTTTGTGGTATAGTGATCTCAACGTGGATTTCACATTTCACGGTATCCCTAGTAACTTTTTCATTGCAAATTGAAATTTAAAAGATGAACAATATGGAGGTGAGAAAACTTTGTATGTATCAAGCATATGACCACACACACTCACATGTGCGTGCGCACACACACACACGCACAAACACAACAACAATCCAATAAGTATAGTGCATCTATTTTTCCAAACCATGCATGTATGACACGATTTCAAAAATACTCCTTCTGTTCCTAAATACTAGTCTTTTAGAGATTTTAGCAAGTGACTACATACGGAGCAAAATGATTGAATCTACACTCTAAAATATGTCTATATACATCCGTATGTGCCAGTCCATTTGAAATCTCTAAAAAAGACTAATATTTAGGAACGAAGGGAGTAAAATGTAAGACATGCATGGTCCTCAATACAATACTTAAAATGAACAGGAAACTGAAACATGAATATTAAGTCTAGTACTACAGTACATGCAAATGTTGTGTTTAGGCGGAGCTATGTAGATTGTCGGGGGTCAACCCCTCGACCTTAGATAAAATTATGATGCTCTGTTTAGGGTTGTTTAGATTATATTTGTCCCCACCCTCCCAAACACCGATTGGTTGTGCACCCCCACCCCTCCTCCCCGGGTGAATATCATGTGGCCCCATACCTTAAATGCTATATGCCGATACGAGTTGCTTGGAGCTTGTAGACCTGAGATATAGCAGCTCACATGATGTCTTAATATTTTTACAGGAAACCTTGATGAGTTTGAGAATTGCACACACTTTGTACAAAAACTACTCAGATGCCCTTGGATCCCATATCCAACGACCTTGAAGCTCGTATCACTGTAGCATCTAAGATGAAGGAGGACATCATATTCTCCTGTATGTAAGAATATCATGTGCTACCACACCTTAGATGCTTTGGCGATACAAGCTCTTCGGAGCCGTTGGATTTGTGACCCAACAACTCCTCGGTGGTTCGAATGGTTTTTTGCAGTAAAGCCCCAAAAGAGTTTGGCCACTGCTTACAAGCACAAAGACTGCTCAGATGCCATTGGATCTCAGATCAAACAACCTCGAAGCTCGTATCACCATAGCATCCAAGCTGCGAGAGCACCTTATGTTTTCTCGCACATGAGAATATGTGGTGCTCCCGCACCGTAGATTCTATGGTGATACGAGTTCACGGAGATCTAACGACCCATACTAGGAGGTTTGAATGTTTTTGCAATATATGGTTGAGAGAGTTTGGGAATTGCGTAGAAAGTACAAGTACTATGCATGTGCCATATGATCACTGATCATACGACCTCGATGCTCGTATCACTGTAGCGGGTAATTAAGCTACGGGGAGCACCTAATATGAGCAAGGGGAGCTGTTGGATCCAACATGCAGCAGCACACACGAGGCCTGAATGTTTTAGTTGCAAAAATACCTTTGGAGAGTTTGGAAATTCCGTATAATTACGAAGACTACTCCCAAGCCATTGGATCTCACTTCCAACGATGTAAAAACTCGTATCACCATAGCATATAAGATTCGGGGTGGATGTGATATTCTATGCCGCTGTTATTTTTGTTCGTAAACTTGCAAAATACGTGTAACTCGTGCCGTTACTCGTCTAACCGTGCAAAGTGTTTATTCAAAAAAACCATCCTACACTGAAATATCGGAAAAACACATGGGGGTCCCACTTGTCATTAATCAAATTTGGACCTAAAACTAACAAACCTGAAAGATGAGATTCGAACTGGCAACCTGGACTACAAGGCGTAAGTCAATAGCCTGAAACAACAATGGTTGTTGGCATTGTCCCATAACTTGATTTTATATAGTACTCCTACGTTGAGTAGAGTAGAGGGAGTTCCTCGTAAACACATGCATGACCATTGACTCACTTACTGGTGGGTCCTAGGTCTGTGATCTCTCTCTCCTCTCCATCGTCTAACCTTTGCACGGGCACACACGAAGAGCGGTGCTAGCTTGTCGTTGCGTTATTATAACTAAAAATGCTTGGAAAATAGAAGAATCGCCTAGAACAAGAGACATTGTGGCTGGTCGAGACGGCGCTGAACACCTATCCTCCGTGACACGTTAGCATGACGAAGCTGTGTGGCTAGTGGGGTGTTTTCGACCGACTAGCTGGGTCCCGAGGTTTAACCATAGGTACATACAGTATATTTTTACACGCACATTTTTTCTCTGTTCCGAGACATGGCATACCCTATCGCGTGGTTTCGAGGTCCTCCCGGGTGGTGCACGCATATATTCTTCCTGACGTGGGATGCCCTATCACACGTTTTATAGGTCCTCCTCGGTCATAACGCCGAAGCAAGTAAATGAGTCATGAAAGCACGAAAGACGACCTTTCCCGCCGAGTACATGAGTGAAGCACGATGGCTAGCTAGTTGGGCTAGTTCGACCGATTAGCTAGGCCACCACCACATTTGTTTTTTCACCCCTTTTTTTATCTCCTTGCCGGCAAGTAAATTTAAATATACACCATGGCATTGCTCTGGTGTTTGGGTGTGGCAGGATTTTTAATTTTTTGACTGACGGGAGCAGGCGCGGCAGGATTTTTATTTTTTTTATTGACGGGAGCAGGCGCGGTAGCAATTTAGTCACGATGACTCCGCTTATAAAACCCACTGCTCCCTGATGTGAGAAGTCGTCGACTGATGTTTTACCATGGTGAAAACCAAAAGATTCCCCACTTCTCGGCTGGCCCCCTCCGCCTTCCGGTAGATTGTATTGCCTTTCAGCTATTTCGCCCCCTTTGCTTCCTCTCCCCATTGCTTCTACCTGCTGCCATGGCGGTGCAACAGATCACAGAGTCCAAGGTGAGGCGCCTAACACAGGAGCTCCAGGCCAAGGATGCGGGGCTCAGGGCCAAGGACGTGGAGCTCCGTGAGCTCAAGGAGGAGACGAGTGCCATGCTCCTCCATTATGTGCGGGAGTTCACGGAGCTTCAAAAGCGGCAGGCGTCCACCACAAAGATGCTCGAGGTGTTAGCGGTGTTGCTGCAGAAAGCGGGAGATCTGATAGGCCGTCAGGGGAGCCGGCTGGAGCGCGAGCGGGCCGATCGTGACGAGGTCCAGGATCGCCTCAGCCACTTGGTGAACCAAGTTGCCACGCACGTGTTGTGGCTGCGCGATGCCTACCGTCGTGCCAGCGTGACCATGCCGGTCGTAGGGCTAAACCTGTTCGACTACCCGGTCGACTTCAACGAGCTGCGGCTTCCTGACCTGGTCTCCTTCTTCACCTATATCTTCGAGGAGCTGAGTCATCTCCGCGCGATTGTGGGGGCGGAGCTGGACAAGGAGAGGTTGCAGGCTGTCGTCGCCGTTGCCAGGCCAATCCTTTTAGGGCTTCATCACCGGAATCATTCGTGCCATTGGACGTCATCTTTGACAAGCTGGCTCCCATCGACCGAGAGCGGTCTCTGCGGGCGGTTGCACCCTGCATCACCAACATCATGCGCCTCGAGAAGCAGAGGGACTTCAGTGTTGTTTAGGTGCTCTTTGTATGGGCATGTCCATGTCTCAGCGCAACATGACCATTGGATCAAACTCAGACGGTGCAGATCAGTCACTGTAGCACAAAGCGTGTGGGTGTGTTTGGTTGCATTCTCATCTCAATATAGTTGTTCCCTCTTTGTGTATTTGTGTTAACCTACATGTGGACTCATGGACCCTCCATGCACTCTGCCAAACACCCAAAAGTGGGTTGAGAAGGGAACTTTTGCTCCCATCCCGTGCACCCTTCATACACCCTGCCTAACACTGATTCGTGCTTCATTTGGTTCATGTTTAGTGGAGTACTGTAGCACCGTACTCTCGTGCTATAGACCTAGTTTGTTAACATGTATCTCACCATTCATTCTCGACCAGACAGTCAAAAAAGCGGTACTATGTTACTACATTACTGTTCACTATAGTTGACATGCGCACAACATCATTTGTTATCATCATATCATACTACACTAGCAAAAAGATTATGTAGTACTAACGTATGAACCACTGCACATGCCTAGTGGTAGGAGCACTATGTATGTTCAAGTGGCTGCCGTGTTTTGCACTCCTCCGTCATAAGAATGGAAACGCTTGTTGTAATCATTTTTTTCTTCAGAAAAACTATGGACACGCTCTACCATGCGGATCCTCCTCCAGCCATGTACTAAATTACCCACTTTCGCCGACGCGTGGGACAGCCAGCATCGGGGTCCACGAGCCATGCACTAAATTACTCCGTAGTAGAGTGACGGTAGACTACCCCGATCGAAGCGCCGTAGTAATGCCCAATGAGCCATCAAATCACAAACCCCCCTCCATTCCAGCAGTAAGTTGGATGGATGAAGCAACCATCATTTCACTCTTCTCTCTCAGCTTCCTCTCTTGAAGAAAACCCCCACTTGCTTCGCTTCTACCTCATCTCATTCCTCATTTCACTCTTCTCTCTTAGCTTCCTCTCTTGGATGGACGCTAGAGCACCGGCCGACGTGATGTCTATGGCTATGACCAAAACCGTCGAGGCTCATGGTATGAAGAAGCGCAAGCACCCCGCTGAGACTACCGCAGACATGCTCAAAGCCATCGCCCTGTCCAATCGCCCCTCTCCGGGATCCCTCATTAAGCAAGTCCAGGTAATATCTCTTCTCGACGATCTTTTTCTCGATCTTGATCGTGTTTTTTCATCTAACATGCAGTACTAGTACTAGTAGTACAACTTTCTGGGTGATCTTTCATGTGATTTTTGTGTGCCAAATGACGGTTCTAAATTCCTCTTTTAACCAAAACATGCGAGAGGTTGACACTGATTTCTTATAGATACTTTCAACTACTCCCTCTGTCCCAAAATTCTTGTCTTAGATTTGTCTAGATACGGATGTATCTAATACTAAAACGTGACTTGATACATCCATATCTAGACAAATCTAAGACAAGAATTTTGGGACGGAGGAAGTACTTTATGAACATCAATGCTAGCTTTGAAGAGGTTATATTTGCCTCAGTAACTTGTGTTATGGATATTTCAAGTAATCCCTCTGCTCTCATGCCTTTGAAGACATGTTCTAGTGTCTTTGTTCACTCATTTCTGTGCGTATATGTAGTCATATATGGAGTATAATATCCAAAATCATATTATATTTCTGAATAGAGGTAGTAATAAAATATGGTTTCTGTTTGAATTAGAACCAGGTTCGCGGTGGAGATGAAGTTCTCAAAGTCATGCCATGTGAACTGGAAGACCTGAGGATGAGTTCTACTGCTAAACTATCCTGCTGTTGTGTCCTTGTCGCCACGTGTCCTGAACTAGTGTTTTCCTATAGCATTGTTGTCGGGCGTGTTCTCGGGGTTGTACTTGACCACAACAATTTCCTGGTTGTGCCTTCGATTATGAAGGGTGTGGTTCTTGTAAAGCTTCTTGACAAATCTGATGTGGCATGTCTTCATCATCATGTTTATGAGTGGAAAGACCACTCTGTTAGGTTCTCCAAGGTTGACGAGATGGTGATGGTGCAGGTAGACATCTCTCACGAAGTCCGTGGCCTAGTCAGTTGTGCAGGGTTCATCCCGTAGGTTGGTGGCAAGAAATAGTCTGCAGAGTTTAATTAGTGCAACTTTGCTTGTCTGTAGTAAGTACTATTGTGAAGTACTTGATTTGTGTTTGTGAACCCTGTATTGTTTAGTACTGCCGCTTTTGGTTTGTGGTGAGTCCTGAGAATAGTCGATGTTAATGTCCGTCCACTCAATTTAGTCTATATATTTTGAAGTATCCACATCATCTTTTTTGTGAGGACAGTTTATCAATTATGGTTACTCTCTAATATTTGTATGCATTGCAGGGTTTATCGCACCCACCGGGATTTCCAGTCCCATGGATGTTCAGTCCATATGATTTGCCATGAGATTTGGACTGTCCTACTTGTGGGAATAGGGGGGGGGGGCTGCATGCCACCCGTAGTTGGACGATCAATCTTCTATTTAGTACTTCAACATAGTGATTTCCTGGTAAGGATTTACTCGTGTCACATCAAGTAAATCTTATTGATTTACTATCTAAATCTTATTGATTTAATGTCATGTTTTCTTTATTTTCCTGCAATTTTACGATGCAGGTTTTGCCATGTGACATTCACCACAGAATAAACCGTTTGGTTTGCTCTACGATGGCTATTTTTGTAGGTTTCACTTCTTATTTCGTGTTAGTAACGAAGGCACTGTCCATCACTTATATTACTGGAAAAAATTGGATCAGTCTATTGTCTGAGTACAAGCTGAATCCCTATGATGAACTACATTTTGGTTTAACAAAAATGCCACAATTAGTCCTTCTCGTGTTTAAAAGAAATGAAGAAAAAAACTGGATCACGTTCCCGGGGCCTAGTCAAGTTAGAAAGCTGATCATAGTAGACCAGACACGATTGCTGCTGTCTCGCACATCGGTACCACCTTCAGCAATGGATCAAGCACCAGTAGTTGCTCTAGCACTGACAGCGGTAGCAGCTCAGTCTGATCCTGCTCAGGATTGGGCACCAACCGCGTCAGCGGATCAGGCTGATCTACCGAAAGATCTGGCATCAACACCAGCACTTGCTCTGACACCAGCACCAGCTCTACAATGAGCACCATCTCCGGCAGTGGCAGCGGCACTACCAGTCGCACCGGCACGGCCACCAGCAACGGCTTCGGCACCTGCACCAACACTTGCACTTGCATCTGTGAAGGCTCGTGTAGTGGCAACCGAACGAGTAGTTGCACCGGCAACAGACTGGAATGCAGTTCGCACTTCATATACCAAAGTCCTTACAAAAACCAACATGTCCACCTTCTTGGTAAGCATTGGCCGCCCAAGTGCTTCGTTCTTTTTTCTTTCCATGTTGTTTCCCATGATTCACTATGTTGGTCTAACTGTTTGTGTATGTCTTCTTGTTTGCAAACAGAGAATTCCTAGAGCAACGAGGGAGTCGTTCAACAATCCGGGCGACCGTGGCCAAGTTTCTCTTACCATGCGCAGCCTTGGTGTGAATGAACCTGATCAATATACCGTAAGTATAAAGGATGGTCGCATGATGATTGATGCTAAAGGATGGTCAAGGTTCAAATCTAAATCATATCTTGCGGTAGGGGATGATGTCAAAATCGAACTTTCTTGGCAAGGAGAGCCGGTCCAAATCAAATTTGAAATTCTTTAGTAGGAGCACACAACTGCTGAACTGATCTATCCACCGACAGATTTTGATGTAATAATCTGGCATGGTGAAACAAGTGTCCTTTGTGTATAAGTAGGACGATGGTATTATTTATCACATGGTATATCGTGGATAGAATTGCAACTCTCATTGCTGGTTAGGAACTGTCGTTCGATTTCATTCCAAGAGCTGTCGTGCTTTATTCAATTTTGTGTATTAGCCTTGCGATAGCATCTAAAACCAGCGCCGGACCGATCGCTCGCAATATGAAAAGCGCTGAGGTAGAACACATGCCCCCCCACCCCAAACATGCAGGGTGGGCCTGCGGCCCAAAGTACAGAACCGTGAGCCTATCTGAGTATTATATTCTCAGCTGAACCCCCATAATGCACGTGCGTTGCATGTTACATCAAGATGCATTTGTATGAGTATTTTATCTTGTGAGAGAAAAGGATGAACGAGGGAATGCCTTATTTGCAAATGTGGAGAGGTGTGTGGGCACCTTTTTGCAAAATTGCCATAGATTCCTTCCTATCCGTCAGATATAAATCGGACGGCCTATATTGCAGGATGGCAGGCACATCATCATCACAAACTCGTCTATACTATGTTAAAAACAACTCTGTTTTTTAAAATTATATATGTTATATATATTCCCCTTGATTTTTATTATCTATAAAGTCGTGATATAAAAGATTTTTATATTTCTTTACAAAGGGAGTATCTCTCTGTCAAAAATATATTTATATGTAACTAGTTACTCATGTCTTTCTACTTCCATTCGCTGATATGTGGGGCATCCGTCAACGGGGTCCACGTGCCGCATGCACCAAATTAGAGTGCACAATTGCACAGTAGACACACCCCGGTCATAGTGCCGCAGTAATGCCCAATGAGCCGTCAAATCACCCCCCCCCCCTTTGCAGCTTTAGCAGTAAGCTGGACGGACAAAGCGACAATATTTCACTGGGCCTGAATCCCCTTCTCCTTCATCTATTTGTTCAGAGAAAACCCCCTCTTAGCAATTGCATAGGGTTTTCTCATGGAGAATCAGGTACGAATTCTTCATACATCCCCGATAAATCCAAGTCCCTTGGTCGCGGGTAATCCTAGGATGGCAGCCACCGCCGTTCATGCATTTTTCTTCCTACTGAATCTAGTGTGTTTCATTTGTAGTGCCCAAAGTGCGAGGACCCTACAGGTTTCTGCGCCCTCAGCGAGACGCCACACTTGTTCCTTCTCATCCTAACACAGGATTTTAAAACGCGCACAGTATGTTCCTAGAATCCTCTTTTCTATCCGGGAGGATGGGGTTTTTCGAACATGCTGTCGACTAATTTGGAAATTTGGATTGCTAAATTTGGATAAAAGGTACTACTAGTACGATGGTCAACACTGACGTGAAGGAGGAAATTATTTCTAGATTTGGATAGGGAATACATTGTGTTCTCATATTATTTTTCCTGAAGTGCATTATTTGCTCTGCCAGAACACATGTACTCAAGATGCTCGGCCTTGCCATAACTGAATACGCCAGTTTAATGGTCACAGTGAAGACAAGCCATGGATATAAGTTCCGAGTTGGGTTCATGAACCAAGAAGATCGCTGCTTTTTATGGCCGAACTTGGATAAACTTTCTCAAGCGTTACGGACTGAAAGTTGGCGCACGAATGTTGATGGAAATAGCAGAACTTGGTCTCATCTTCACCGCGATCTTCCACCCCGACGTCATTCCATTTTTTCATCCATGTTAGTTTTTTATCTGGTAATTGCTTGTTGCCTCTATTAGTTTTTAATCCACTTATTCTATCTAACTAATCACAATTTAACTTTAGAAGTAGCAATGAATCTCTCACGAAGATGCTACTTCTAACTACTATTTTCTTATATTTGGTGGCATGTATAGGTTTTTTTAGAGTTAAGTAGGTTGCTCATTTATTATTCTGTAAGAACTTGGCTGTTACTGATGGCACTGAAGTTGACTGGGATGACATCCACAAGTTCCTACACATTATTGATCGTCTTGAGGTCCTTGTGGGGCGTTTCAATGGTGGAAGGCCACGTGGGATATGTGTGCCACGGCTGCACTCGTTGAACAGGTCCAACTGTGTCGAGAAACTTATGTTACGAGTTGTTTTCTGTTATATATGTTGTTCATTAAGTATTGCTTATACACGGTTTTACAGTTGTGATCTTCTTGAAACATAAACTGCCCAGTTCTATTGTTCCTATACAGATGCCTAACCATGGTTGGGTCAGACTTGCGCTTGGTCACAACATGATGTTTATGTCGACCTACTCCATTCCCCTTGGAGGTGAAACGATACTTATTCATGGGTGGTCTCAAATAATGAAGGCCCGTCCATCTTGGAGAATAGGACAGAAGATTATGTTCCTGCTTTTCCATGGCTCTAAAGTGAATATCCTGTTTATTGACCACATTGCGAGATGAAGGCGCTTCCAGAAGGGTGTGGATGCATGGGGTGGCGCCTGGGCCTTGTCCTGGGGCTTGGCAGCCTCATCCTTGGTTAACTGTAGGCAAAGTAGCACTGTTCGAGGCGTGCTTTGTACGGTTGAACCTGTATAAGTACTCATACTGCTTTCAGCTATGGTTGTTAAGTGCCCCTGCTGTTTTCAGTTAAGGTTGTTATGTACTCCTGCTGCTTTTACAGTCTGTCGTGTTTCTTCAGTCATGTCTTCCTCCAGCCACCAAAACCAAACCAGCGCCGGTGAGGGCGCCTGCTTCTGCCTCCCATGGCTGGCTACGCCTCAGCGCATGCATCGCCGTCCCACCGTCCTCTGCGCGCTTTGGTGCGCTCGCCGCGGCGCCGCCCTCTCGTGTTGTCAACATGGTCAACAAACAACAGGAATCAGCAGAAGTACGTGGAGAGGATGACAGTAGGGGCCCACCATGTCAGTGTATGGAAAAATAAAATGCTTCCTCCTAGTGGTTTCCTGACATCTGGGACCCATGACATTGTGAGCATATATAGTCAAGAGACAAGAGAACAACACAAGATCGGCTGACACCTGGGACGTAGCAGCTCGAGCAGTTTTTTTTGTTATTGTTGAGACAGAGCAGGGTTTGAACTGGGCTATGGCCCATCTAGCCCAGACTTATATTCTATGTTCACCATGTGACCAGCCCAGCTATTTTTTCTTTGTGAAAATGAGGCCAGTTTATTTTTTCTGAAGAATACCCAATCCAGGCCTACTTATTTTCCTATGCCCTGTGGGCTGCAACTCTTTCAAGACGCCTCCAAATCTTGAAAGTAAATGAAATGGGTTGTAAATATAAAAACAGATGACAAATTGGCAATTACTTTATAATTTCTGAATTTTTTCACATTTTCAGATTCCTATTTAACTGGGCTTTAACCTAATTTAAATATATCTTCAAAGTACTTTAAATCTGGCTCGACATTTCGGTATAAAAATAGTTTGGAACCCACAAAAGTATGTGAAATTTTGTTTATATTTTTAACCCTAGCCCTGGCCAACAAAAAACGGACTGCAATAAATTGCATAAGAAGTTGCAATGAGCTATATATATAAATTATTAAAAAAAAGAGGCAATGGTCTGACTTGTGGGCCTATTAAGTTGATGCGTATGCATGATATTTTTAGTTATTATATACGTCAACAGACGATTCTAGCTGACGTAACCTTTGGATGTCAATCCAACGGCCGTCGTGTTTCTTCAATCTCTGATCTTCTTGCTCGAGCCCCCAAATCCAGCACCGCCGAGACCGCCTGCTCCCGCCTCCCGTCCCCAGCTGTGCTGCCGCGTAGGCCTCACCGCCCTACTACTCCCACCACTGGCCAGGCCATCCCTCCACTCACCCACACCCCCCGTTATTCTGCGGCGACGGCAACCTCACACCGCAGCTGAACCAGTGACCCCTCGTACTCCTCTTTGTGTGGGCATCCAATGTCGCTTCTTCCCCGGCTCTGCGTCGTCCCCTTCCTAGGCCTCACCGTCATCCACCACCGTGGTGCTCTCGGCGTGGCATGGTCAATGTGGTCAACGACCAACTTCCATCGGAAGAGTACTCTACGTGGAGAGGCTGACAGATGGGTCCACAACAGCCACAAGGAAGTGCTTCCTTATTACGTGCAAAATGATTATTCATCCACCTGATAGCAAGGACCCACCAAACAGGCCACCGTATTTCGCGAAAAAAACGTTTCCCCCCTGACTCCTGGGACCCATCGGACGGGCCACCGTATTTCGCGAAAAAAAACCTTTCCCTGATGTTAGCTTGGACCCACTGGAAGTGGCTC
This sequence comes from Triticum aestivum, assembly GCF_018294505.1. Classification (NCBI taxonomy): domain Eukaryota; kingdom Viridiplantae; phylum Streptophyta; class Magnoliopsida; order Poales; family Poaceae; genus Triticum; species Triticum aestivum. The sequence goes on along the minus strand of NC_057801.1, from coordinate 105,453,599 downwards.
CTTATTACGCACAAAAAAAATGAATACTCCCCTTGCTAGATGGGACCCACCTTGGTGGGAGGCTGACTTGTGGGCCTACTAAGTTGACGGGGACGGAGGGCTTTGTCAACTTAGTCAATATGAACGATTCCCGCTCCAGTGATCGTACGATGTCCATCCAACGGCTGTAGTGCTTCTTCAACCTCTGGTCTTCTTGCTCCAACCGCCCAAAGCAGCGCCGGTCGTGCCGCCTGCTCCTGCCACCCGTGGTCGGTTGTGCTGCCGCGGGGGCCTCACCGCCCCCTACTACTCCCACCATTGGCCAGGCCATCCCTCCACTCACCAATACCCCCTGTTATTCTACGGCGACGACAGCCTCACACCAAAGCCGAACCTGTTATCCCTCGTACTGCTCTCCGCATGGGCATCCACTGCCGCGTCTTCCCCGTCTCCGCATCCCCTTCCTAGGCCTTGCTGTCGTCCATCACCCTGGTGCTCTCGGCGTGGCGTGGTCAAAGTGGTCAAGGAACGACTTCCATCGGAAGACCATTGTACGTGGAGAGGCTGACAGCTGGGTCCACGGCCGCAGCAAGGAAGTGCCTCCTTATTACACGGAAAATAATGATTCGTCCACCTGACAGCAGGGATCCACCGGACGGGCCACAATATTTTAGAGAAAACATTTCCCCCTGACTGTTGGGACCTACCAGCTACATCTTCACACGCAAGGAAGTGTGTCCATATTACGGGCAAAAAAAATGATTCGCCCCTGACTGCTGGGACCCACCAGCTACATATTCGCACGCAAGGAAATGCCTGACAGTTGGGACCCACCTGGTCGAAGCGTATGTAGCATTCTCATTCTGGTCACGAACGTGTACATACATACTGGTCGATGTAGAGGCACGCACGTGTCGTAGTATAGGCGCGCACATAGCACGTATGTACAGCGGCCAGGGTGCAAGAAAGAAAATATGGCCACGTACGTACATACAGGTGGGTCTCGAACGCCTACTCGCGCATACGTACGGCCAGGGCTCGTGTACATGGCTGGGTCGGAACGGAGAAACTGCGTCGTCATCGTGTTCATGGAGAGGCAACGAAATGCGTCGTGTTCATCGGGGGGCAACAAAACTAGTGGGAGCCAACCATCTTGCATGGAATAGCCGATGGAAACGAGGCCTGGCATACCGCAAAACGGAGGAAACAACCTTGTGTTCGACCGGCCATGATGGAAACGGGATCCTGTTCATCAGGAGGGGTCTGGCGTACCGCAAAATGGAGGAAACGGACTTTTGTTGGACCTCCTATGGTGGAAATGGGGTCCTATTGATCGGGAGGAGTGTGGAGTACCGCAAAACGGAGGAAACGGACTTGTGTTTGAGCGCTACGGTTGAAACGGGGGTCCTGTTCATCGGGAGGGGTGTGGCGTACCGCAAAACAGGACTCCACGAGATACTGTTCATCTCGAGCGTCGACCTCCTCCAGCCTCCATGGGCTACTGTTCATCCATCATCGACCTCCTCCAGCCTCCACCTGCGACTGTTCATCCACGGGCTCCTGTTCGTCCAGCCTCCACTGCGCGCTACTCCACCAGAGACTGTTCAACTAGTCCTCTCTACGGGCTCCTATTCAACTACACCTCCACGGGCTACTATTCAACCAGCCCTCTACTGGCTACTGTTCAACCAGCCCTCCCCTGGCTACTATTCAACCAGCCCTCCACGGGGTCCTGTTCATCCACGCCCAATCGGCTCAATCGATCGGGGTCCTGTTCATCCGGCGGCAACACCACGGGGTCCTGTTCATCCAACCCCCACCTGGAATTGTCCATCCAGAGGCAGCATGGATCGGCTTCAGTTAGCAGTAGTAGCGAAGGAATCGCTTGATCATTCGGGTTCAGTAACGCGTAGCCTGCAGTGCAATCGTTGGGGTTCAGTTATGCGATGCCTCGCTCGAATTCAGTTAGAGCGCAACGCCTCGCACCCACGCGCGTATGGTACGAGAGAAACATGCATTGCTCGGCCCCCGACCACCCACCGTAACCGGGAACTCCTCGATATTTTCCTCGCCCTCGCTTCTACCAGGGTTTTTTCCGTCATGGACGGCCCAAAGAATGTCATGCAGTTGCGTCTCCGGCCCGCCCAGGATGAAAAGCCCATTTTCTGTCATTATTTGTTGTCATAGAAGTAGGATCCCACCACATCTATGATGATACCGGGTTTTGTCACAATTATCATCATAGAAGTGTCATAAGTATGAAAGGAAAAAAATTCATTCGACCCAAAATGTCACAGATGTGTCTTTTTTTGTAGTGACATGAGCAAAATGTTTCAACCAGACACAAAGAAAGATAGGGGCTTCTAGTTTTGCCTCCCAACACACTCACCTCAAGGGTGATGTTAACAATAATAACTTATGCAACCCATATTCAACTAGATATATGTGCCTAGATCTTTCCTCACCACATGATGCTTGCCAAAGGAGAAAAATAAAAGGAATAGAGAGAAAAACTTTGACTCTTGCATAAAAGTAAATATATGAAAGTAAAATATATGCCCTTCACAGAGGGAAGCAGAGGTTCCCATGCGCTTTTTAATTTGTATGCTCAACCCCTTAGTGCAAGAGAACGTCACATTATATTGCCCCTTATGATGGCAACCTTTATTTTGTAGTCTGTCTCTCTTCACCATCACAAGTTCGTACACCGCTCAATTTTCCCTTACACTAAATGATCTCACATTTTTATAAGCAATTTTAATTGCCATTTTTGCCCCGATGACAACTTACCTAAAGGATCTTACTCAATCCATAGGTAGGTATGGTGGACTCTCAAACAAGATAGGGTTTAAGGGTTTTGGGTGCACAAGCAGTATCTCTACTTAGTGCGGAGTTTTTGGCTAGCAAAGATAGGTGGCAAGCACCACATATTGAAGGATCTATGACAATATAACTTCTATGTGAATATGAACAAACATAAATCATTAAGTTGTCTTCCTTGTCCAACGTCAACAATTTTGGCATATAATATTTTGATGGGTGCTCACAATCATAAAAGATTTCCATGATAGTATATTTATATGTGAATCTTCTCTTCCCTTATTAATTCTTTCATGAGTTGCATCATCGACCAATGTTATGTTTGTCAATCTACAATAAAGTTTTCTACTCATACTTTTCCTTGTGTAATGTCATCACTTACCATAAGATTAGCATATGATCTTTTTTTTCATTTCTTTTTATTGCAACAAGAAAGTAAAGAAGACAAAACTCAAACTAAACTTTATTACATCTCGCACACGATTACAAGGATTGATCACTAAGCAAACTCACAAAAAGAAAGGATCGAACTAAACTTTTATTCATCTAATGGCAAAAGATAACCATGGATAGAACTAAGAAAGTAAAGGCAAAAAGGTAGTGGAGATTGATGCGATACCGGGGCGCCTCCCACAAGCTAGGTGAAAGCCAAGGGGAGCGCCCATACCCAATACTTAGTTTTCTTTTGGTGGTGATGAAGAATATGGTGGTGATGAAGTAGAAGGTTTCTTGTCCAATACATCTCTATGCATCTTTCTTAAGCTGTGAATCTCTTGAAGAGCTTAATGGAGCAGCTCACTGTTCTTCTCTACTTCAGCCATGATATGCTTATTTCCCGGACTCCAAGAGTTTGTTCCTGGTCACTTTCTCTTGGACGAGATATGTCCAAATTGGACGGTATATGCACACGAGGAGTGTTTTTGATCCCATAATTATGAATTAAATTGTGAAAATTGTTTTGATCTAACATGTGTAGAGGCCTCCTTATAGGGAATTCTTCTGGATCTCTTGGGCCCTCTTGATTGTCTAGGAACCTCACGGCTTGATGGGGGTTAGGATGAGTGGAGATACTAGCCAGGGTCCATCTCTAAAAAGCCGGAGGGTGAATTCCGAACGAGTCCCCCTCATCTTCCTCGATAATGATGTCCTCAAGTTCCTCTTGTCTGGATTCTACCTGAAGCAACCAAGCTTTGCCTTCTTCAGTGTTGGAGGAGGGAGAAGACATGATGCCTGGCTCAACAGATCTGATAGAAAACAGCAAGAAAAGAAAACAGGAGATTTCTCCGTGATACGGAGGTTAAAAGGTTCGGGAGGTATATATAGTTTTTTTCTTGGGGAACAAGCAGAACGGAAGAAAAATGGAGTCCGGAAAGTACCCAAGGTGGGCATAACCCACCTGGGCGCGCCAGGCATGCTTGGCGCGCCTTTGTGTATCGTGCCCACCAGGGTGACTTTCTTGGAAGTTTCTTCGTTTCCTAATTTTCTAAGTATTCCTAAACCAACAAAAAATATTTTTGCGGATTTTTCAGAGTCCTATTACTTACCGTATCACGTACCTCATTTTTTTTCATTATTCTGGGGTGTTCAGAAGGTTTCCTTTATGTGTTCTTCCATTGTCAAAGTTTGGATAATATTGCTTTCAACATTAATGGGCGTACCAGAGATATAGTGTTTTATTCCTTGCCCATTGAAAACCTTCGGGTTAGTCCCTTCGACATTACTTATTTTGATAGCTCCGGATCGATATACCTCCGCGATGACATATGGTCCTTCCCATTTGGAGAGGAGTTTCCCTACAAAGAATCTAAAACGGGAGTTGTACAAAAGAACATATTATCCGACTTTGAACTCACGCTTTTGGATTCTTTTGTCATGCCATCTTTTAACATTTTCTTTGAATAACTTAGCATTTTCATAAGCCTGGGTTCTCCATTCATCTAATGAGCTAATATCAAATAGCCTCTTTCCCCCAGCAAGTTTGAAATCAAAATTGATTTCTTTAATTACCCAAAATGCTTTGTGTTCTAACTCAAGAGGAAAATGACAAGCTTTTCCAAACCATTTTATATGGAGACATACCCATAGGATTTTTATAACCCGTTCTATAAGCACAAAGTGCATCATCTTATTTCTTATACCAATTCTTCCGGGACCTATTGACAGTCTTTTGTAAGATTAGTTTTATTTCTCTATTGCTAAGTTCAACTTGATCACTAGACTGAGGATGATAAGGTGACGCAATTCTGTGGTTAACATCATACTTAGGAAGAATTTTACGGAAAGCACCATGAATAAAGTGTGAACCACCATTAGTCATTAAATATCTAGGGACTCCAAACCTTGGAAAATAACTTCCTTAAGCATTTTAATAGAGGTGTTGTGGTCAACACTACTAGTTGCAATACCTTCTACTCATTTAGTAACATAATTGATAGCAACCAAAATATGTGCATACCCATTAGAGGAAGGAAAAGGTCCCATGATGTCAAATCCCCAAACATCAAATGGTTCAATAGCAAGTGAATAATTCATAGGCATTTCTTGATGCTTACCGATATTACCTATTCTATGACATTAATCACAAGATAAGACAAACTTACGGGCATCCTTTAAGAGAGTTGGCCAATAAAAACCAGATTGCAATGCCTTATGAGCGGTTCTGTCTCTCGCGTGATGTCCTCCATAAGCTTCAGAGTGACATTTCCGTAGGATTTGTTCCTGTTCATGGTCAGGTACACAACGTCTAATAATACCATATACTCCTTCTTTATAAAGATGTGGGTCATCCCAAAAGTAATTTCTTAAATCATAGAAGATTTTTTTCTTTTGTTGGTATGTGAAGCTAGGTGGTATGTATTTAGCAACAATATAATTAGCATAGTCAACATACCGAGGTGTACTATGAGAAAAATTCATTGCATCTAGTTTTTCATCAAGGAATCTATCATTAATTGGTTGTGGGTCATCAAGAATATTTTCAAGGCAAGACAAGTTATCTGCTACGGGGTTCTCTGCTCCTTTCCTATCAGTAATATGCAAATCAAATTCTTGTAGCAGAAGAACCCACCTATTGAGTCTAGGTTTAGGATCTTTCTTTTCCATAAGATATTTTATAGCAGCATGATCAGTGTGAACAATTACTTTAGAATCAACAATGTAGTAGCATAGTTTCGTTGAGCACTGTCTAGAGTTTTACTAGCATAATGAATAGCATTTAGTTTATTATCAACTCTTTGTCCTAGAACATCACTAACATCATAATCAGTAGCATCACACATAATCTCAAAAGGCAAGTTCCAATCAGGTGGTTGAACAACAGGTGCAGTAATTAAGGCTTTCTTTAGTGTTTCAAAGGCTTCCATACAATCATCATCAAACACAAAGGGAATATCCTTTTGCAAAAGATTAGTGAGAGGCCTAGAAATTTTAGAAAAGTCTTTGATAAACCTCCTATAGAAACCAGCATGACCAAGGAAACTATGAATACCTTTGATATCTTTAGGACATTGCATTTTCTCAATTTCATCAACCTTGGCTTTGTCCACCTCAATGCATATTTCAGAAATTTTATCGCCCAAAACAATACCTTCTTTAACCATAAAGTGGAACTTCTCCCAATTCAAGACGAGATTTGTTTGTTCACATCTCTGCAAGACTTGATCAAGATTGCTTAAACAATCATAAAAAGACTTCCCATAAACAGAAAAGTCATCCATGAAAACCTCAACAATCTTTTCACAAAAATCAGAGAATATAGCAGTCATACATCTTTGAAAGGTAGCATGTGCATTACATAAACAAAAGGCATATGTCTATAAGCAATGTTCCAAAAGGGCAAGTAAAAGTGGTATTTTCATGATCAGATTATAAAACAGGTGTCGGTGTAGTGAAAACCAGGGCTACACTAACCGCCGGGCATGGGCCACGACTATATGCAATTACGCTAAAGAGGATCCATCTTCGCCGACAAGCGCTACATCGGCAAGCAAGACTCAAGCTACCTTCCCGGCAAGGAGCATCCTGCCCTGCTAGGGAGGACAGATACAAGGCCCCGGCAAGAGGAGCTTGCCGGGAAGGCCATCCAAGGCATCTCAAGAAACTTGCCGCGACGCGCCAGGCGTCCTGGCAAGGCCCGGCGAGCGACAAGCTTCCGAGCGCGACAAGACAACGACCGCGGCAAGGCGCTTGCCGCGGCAAAGCTACCACCCTGTACCCGCGCTCCAGCACATCCACTAACGTGTCGCCCTGGGGCCTTTCCAGGCGTGCGTGGCGAGAGGCTGTGCAGCCAGCGGTACGCGGTGACAAGCGGCGCTAACAAGATTGCCATCGTGGCAAGCGGTGGCACCCCTGATGGTCCTTTTCCGCACTGTTTGGGCGACGTACACGGGCATTTAATGCCTTTGTCCCCTGCCGTCAGGGTTAGGTAGGATATACTGTACAGGTTGTTGTACCAATCCAACTCCTTTTCCATTTTTACCCTTGTCTACGTTGCCACCTTTTGGTGACCCCTTGAGCATATAAAAGGAGGCCCATGCACAACGTAGAGGGGGGTGGGGGGAAGATTCGAAGCCAGAAAACACTCACACTCGGTCTCGTTAGCAGCTAGAGTGTACTGTAGCACTCAGCGCTCCCGAGCAAGAACTCAATACAATCAGACAAGCAGCAGTAGGAGTATTATCTCTCCGGAGAGCTCCGAAGCTGGGTAAACTGCTCGTGTGCTTCGCCTCGATCTGCTCTTCGTGCGAATTCCCCCCCTCGCCGAACCGAAAGGGGCTCGGTCCACCGGTCCCCATAGGTGTTCGTGGATCAGTCTCCCCGACATCTTTGGCGCGCCAGGTAGGGGGCTTCGGCGGCAGCTGTTCCGTCCACGTCAAGGATCAGCTGTTCTTCATCGTCATGGCTCCTAAGAAGCAGGCGACCAAAAGAACGACGCTAGTGCGACAACAGAAAAGCTAAGTCATGCGAAACTTTAGATATTTCCTTTCTATATAAGGTTATCCGCCTCGGAGATCTTGTTCTTTGTATGGAAAACCTGTGCGCGGAGGAACCAACTTGTAGCTAGTTGCACCCTTACTTTGTTTCGAGTCCGCTCAACAACTTAAGTGAGCTGTGACTAGTTGCGACAAGGTTTCTTGTCGGTAGCGGCACCGCCAGCAGGCTGCTGACGTCCCGCACTCAGCGCTCGCGGCTAAGGTGCCTGCGCCGACAAGTTCCCTAAAAGCGTAGGGTGGACGTACAAAGAGAGGTTGAACAAGAAGATACCATGCACTATTTATTTGAGATTTCTGCTTAGACATGTATGCCAAGGAACCTTCTCGGGGCTAGTTGCACTCCATGTTGCCTCGAGTCTGCTCGGCAACTTGTGCGGTTGCGCTAGAGCCAAGAAGGTAAACCTTTCCGGGAGGCGACGTTCCCGAATAGCCGCTAAGGGCCCGTTCCCTCAAGCGCTGCTGGCTAGATCGTACGCACTGGAAAGCATTCCAGCAGGCATAGGGAATATGTAGCAGAAGTCAAAATTTGCAAGTGAGTTAAGTGCACTTCAGATGCTAATCACTTGTCATGTTTAAACGCAGTTATGGCCCGGGGGCTGGCAACGCCCTTAAGACCAATCTTCTTGGTGTCAAGAACGACGAAGTTCTTCACCATAAGCCTTTCCGGCAACGATCTTGCCGGGAGCCGGTGTCAAGAACAACAAAGTTCTTCGCCATAAGCCTTCCCGATGACGATCTTGCCGGGGGCCGGTGTCAAGGACGACGAAGTTCTTCGCCATAAGCCTTCTCGGCAACAAGCTTGCCAGAAACCGGCATCGAGAACGTCAAAGTTCTCTGCTGAAGATAAAAGCCTTCTCGGCAACAAGCTTGCCGGAAGCCGGCATCGAGAACGTCAAAGTTCTCTGCTGAAGATAAAAGCCTTCTCGGCAACAAGCTTGCCAGAAGCCGGCATCGAGAACGTCAAAGTTCTCTGCTGAAGATAAAAGCCTTCTCGGCAACAAGCTTGCCGGAAGCCGCATCGAGAACGTCAAAGTTCTCTGCTGAAGATAAAAGCCTTCTCGGCAACAAGCTTGCCGGAAGCCGGCATCGAGAACGTCAAAGTTCTCTGCTGAAGATAAAATCCTTCTCGGCAACAAGCTTGCCGGAAGCCGGCCGCGAGAACGTCAAAGTTCTCTGCTGAAGATAAAAGCCTTCCCGGCAACAAGCTTGCCGAAAGCCGGCATCGAGAACGTCAAAGTTCTCTGCTAGAGATAAAAAGCCTTCCTGGCGACGAGCTTGCCGGAAGCCGGCGTCGAGAACGTCAAAAGTCTCCGCGAGAAACATAAGACCTCCCAGCAACAGCCTTGCCGGGAGCAAGAAAGGAAACAAAGCCACACTCTGGCATCGAGATCTATAGAGTTCTCTGCCAGAAAATTTCCATGGAAGTAGGCTCGGGGGTTTGTAGCTCCTTTGAGTGCAACAATAACCATGGCCCATGCCAAGCTTGGTCCCATCTCCAGCGTCGAATTCATGAAGTTCTCCGCTGTAGCCGGGCCCTGGGGCTACTGTCGGTGTCGTGAAAACCAGGGATACACTAACCGCCGGGCATGGGCCACGACTGTATGCAATTACGCTAAAGAGGATCCATCTTCGCCGACAAGCGCTACATCGGCAAGCAAGACTCAAGCTACCTTCCCGGCAAGGAGCATCCTGCCCTGCTAGGGAGGACAGATACAAGGCCCTGGCAAGAGGAGCTTGCCGGGAAGGCCATCCAAGGAATCTCAAGGAACTTGCCGCGACGCGCCACGCGTCCCGGCAAGGCCCGGCGAGCGAGAAGCTTCCGAGCGCGACAAGACAACGACCGCGGCAAGGTGCTTGCCGCGGCAAAGCTACCACCTTGTACCCGCGCTCCAGCACATCAACTAATGTGTCACCCTGGGGCCTTTCCAGGCGCGCGTGGCGAGAGGTTGTGCAGCCAGCGGTACACGGTGGCAAGCGGCGCTGACAAGATTGCCATTGTGGCAAGTGGTGGCGCCCCTGACGGTCCTTTTCCGCACTGTTTGGGCGACGTAGACGGGCATTTAATGCCTTTGTCCCCTGCCGTCAGGGTTAGGTAGGATATACTATACAGGTTGTTGTACCAACCGCAACTCCTTTTCCATTTTTACCCTTGTCTACGTTGCCACCTGTCGGTGACCCCTTGAGCATATAAAAGGAGGCTCATGCGCAACATAGAGGGGGGTGGGGGGAAGATTCGAAGCCAGAAAACACTCACACTCGGTCTCGTTAGCAGCTAGAGTGTACTGTAGCACTCAGCGCTCCCGAGCAAGAACTCAATACAATCAGACAAGCAGCAGTAGGGGTATTATCTCTCCGGAGAGCATCGAAGCTGGGTAAACTGCTCGTGTGCTTCGCCTCGATCTGCTCTTCGTGCGATCTCCGCCCCTCACCGAACCGAAAGGGGCTCGGTCCGCCGGTCCCCATAGGTGTTCGTGGATCAGTCTCCCCGACATCTTTGGCGCGCTAGGTAGGGGGCTTCTACGGCAGCTGTTCCGTCCACGTCAAGGATCAGCTGTTCTTCCTCGTCATGGCTCCTAAGAAGCAGGCGACCAAAAGAACAACGCCAGTGCGGCAACAGAAAAGCTAAGTCATGCGAAACTTTAGATATTTCCTTTCTATATAAGGATATCCGCCTCGGAGATCTTGTTCTTTGTATGGAAAACCTGTGCGCGGAGGAACCAACTTGTAGCTAGTTGCACCCTTACTTTGTTTCGAGTCTGCTCAACAACTTAAGTGAGCTGTGACTAGTTGCGACAAGGTTTCTTGTCGGTAGCGGCACCGCCAGCAGGCTGCTGACGTCCCGCACTCAGCGCTCGCGGCTAAGGTGCCTGCGCCGACAAGTTACCTAAAACCGTAGGGTGGACGTACAAAGAGAGGTTGAATAGGAAGATACCATGCACTATTTATTTGAGATTTCTGCTTAGACATGTATGCCAAGGAACCTTCTCGGGGCTAGTTGCGCTCCATGTTGCCTCGAGTCTGCTCGGCAACTTGTGCGGTTGCGCTAGAGCCAAGAAGGTAAACCTTTCCGGGAGGCGACGTTCCCGAATAGCCGCTAAGGGCCCGTTCCCTCAAGCGCTGCTGGCTAGATCGTACGCACCGGAAAGCATTCCAGCAGGCATAGGGAATATGTAGCAGAAGTCAAAATTTGCAAGTGAGTTAAGTGCACTTCAGATGCTAATCACTTGTCATGTTTAAACGCAGTTATGGCCCGGGGGCTGGCAACGCCCTTAAGACCAATCTTCTTGGTGTCAAGAACGACGAAGTTCTTCACCATAAGCCTTTCCGGCAACGATCTTGCCGGGAGCCGGTGTCAAGAACAACAAAGTTCTTCGCCATAAGCCTTCCCGATGACGATCTTGCCGGGGGCCGGTGTCAAGGACGCCGAAGTTCTTCGCCATAAGCTTTCTCGGCAACAAGCTTGCCGGAAACCGGCATCGAGAACGTCAAAGTTCTCTGCTGAAGATAAAAGCCTTCTCGGCAACAAGCTTGCCGGAAGCCGGCATCGAGAACGTCAAAGTTCTCTGCTGAAGATAAAAGCCTTCTCGGCAACAAGCTTGCCGGAAGCCGGCATCGAGAACGTCAAAGTTCTCTGCTGAAGATAAAAGCCTTCTCGGCAACAAGCTTGCCGGAAGCCGCATCGAGAACGTCGAAGTTCTCTGCTGAAGATAAAAGCCTTCTCGGCAACAAGCTTGCCGGAAGCCGGCATCGAGAATGTCAAAGTTCTCTGCTGAAGATAAAATCCTTCTCGGCAACAAGCTTGCCGGAAGCCGGCCGCGAGAACGTCAAAGTTCTCTGCTGAAGATAAAAGCCTTCCCGGCAACAAGCTTGCCGAAAGCCGGCATCGAGAACGTCAAAGTTCTCTGCTGGAGATAAAAATCCTTCCTGGCGACGAGCTTGCCGGAAGCCGGCGTCGAGAACGTCAAAAGTCTCCGCGAGAAACATAAGACCTCCCAGCAACAGCCTTGCCGGGAGCAAGAAAGGAAACAAAGCCACACTCTGGCATCGAGATCTATAGAGTTCTCTGCCAGAAAATTTCCATGGAAGTAGGCTCGGGGGTTTGTAGCTCCTTTGAGTGCAACAATAACCATGGCCCATGCCAAGCTTGGTCCCGTCTCCAGCGTCGAATTCATGAAGTTCTCCGCTGCAGCCGGGACCTGGGGCTACTGTCGGTGTCGTAAAAACCAGGGCTACACTAACCGCCGGGCATGGGCCACGACTGTATGCAATTACGCTAAAGAGGATCCATCTTCGCCGACAAGCGCTACATCGGCAAGCAAGACTCAAGCTACCTTCCCGGCAAGGAGCATCCTGCCCTGCTAGGGAGGACAGATACAAGGCCCCGGCAAGAGGAGCTTGCCGGGAAGGCCATCCAAGGAATCTCAAGGAACTTGCCGCGACGCGCCACGCATCCCGGCAAGGCCCGGCGAGCGACAAGCTTCCGAGCGCGACAAGACAACGACCGCGGCAAGGTGCTTGCCGCGGAAAAGCTACCACCCTGTACCCGCGCTCCAGCACATCAACTAATGTGTCACCCTGGGGCCTTTCCAGGCGCGCGTGGCGAGGGGTTGTGCAGCCAGCGGTAAACGGTGGCAAGCGGCGCTGACAAGATTGCCATTGTGGCAAGTGGTGGCGCCCCTGACGGTCCTTTTCCGCACTGTTTGGGCGACGTAGACGGGCATTTAATGCCTTTGTCCCCTGCCGTCAGGGTTAGGTAGGATATACTGTACAGGTTGTTGTACCAACCGCAACTCCTTTTCCATTTTTACCCTTGTCTACGTTGCCAACTGTCGGTGACCCCTTGAGCATATAAAAGGAGGCCCATGCGCAACATAGAGGGGGGTGGGGGGAAGATTCGAAGCCAGAAAACACTCACACTCGGTCTCGTTAGCAGCTAGAGTGTACTGTAGCACTCAGCGCTCCCGAGCAAGAACTCAATACAATCAGACAAGCAGCAGTAGGAGTATTATCTCTCCGGAGAGCACCGAAGCTGGGTAAACTGCTCGTGTGCTTCGCCTCGATCTGCTCTTCGTGCGATCTCCGCCCCTCGCCGAACCGAAAGGGGCTCGGTCCGCCGGTCCCCATAGGTGTTCATGGATCAGTCTCCCCGACATCTTTGGCGCGCTAGGTAGGGGGCTTCGGCGGCAGCTGTTCCGTCCACGTCAAGGATCAACTGTTCTTCCTCGTCATGGCTCCTAAGAAGCAGGCGACCAAAAGAACAACGCCAGTGCGGCAACAGACAAGCTAAGTCATGCGAAACTTTAGATATTTTCTTTCTATATAAGGATATCCGCCTCGGAGATCTTGTTCTTTGTATGGAAAACCTGTGCGCGGAGGAACCAACTTGTAGCTAGTTGCACCCTTACTTTGTTTCGAGTTTGCTCAACAACTTAAGTGAGCTGCGACTAGTTGCGACAAGGTTTCTTGTCGGTAGCGGCACCGCCAGCAGGCTGCTGACGTCCCGCACTCAGCGCTCGCGGCTAAGGTGCCTGCGCCGACAAGTTCCCTAAAAGCATAGGGTGGACGTACAAAGAGAGGTTGAACAGGAAGATACCATGCACTATTTATTTGAGATTTCTGCTTAGACCTGTATGCCAAGGAACCTTCTCGGGGCTAGTTGCGCTCCATGTTGCCTCGAGTCTGCTCAGCAACTTGTGCGGTTGTGCTAGAGCCAAGAAGGTAAACCTTTCCGGGAGGCGACGTTCCCGAATAGCCGCTAAGGGCCCGTTCCCTCAAGCGCTACTGGCTAGATCGTACGCACCGGAAAGCATTCCAGCAGGCATAGGGAATATGTAGCAGAAGTCAAAATTTGCAAGTGAGTTAAGTGCACTTCAGATGCTAATCACTTGTCATGTTTAAACGCAGTTATGGCCCGGGGGCTGGCAACGCCCTTAAGACCAATCTTCTTGGTGTCAAGAACGACGAAGTTCTTCGCCATAAGCCTTTCCGGTAACGATCTTGCCGGGAGCCGGTGTCAAGAACAACAAAGTTCTTCGCCATAAGCCTTCCCGATGACGATCTTGCCGGGGGCCGGTGTCAAGGACGATGAAGTTCTTCGCCATAAGCCTTCTTGGCAACAAGCTTGCCGGAAGCCGGCATCGAGAACGTCAAAGTTCTCTGCTGAAGATAAAAGCCTTCTCAGCAACAAGCTTGCCGGAAGCCGGCATCGAGAACATCAAAGTTCTCTGCTGAAGATAAAAGCCTTCTCGGCAACAAGCTTGTCGGAAGCCGGCATCGAGAACGTCAAAGTTCTCTGCTGAAGATAAAAGCCTTCTCGGCAACAAGCTTGCTGGAAGACGCATCGAGAACGTCAAAGTTCTCTGCTGAAGATGAAAGCCTTCTCGGCAACAAGCTTGCCGGAAGCCGGCATCGAGAACGTCAAAGTTCTCTGCTGAAGATAAAATCCTTCTCGGCAACAAGCTTGCCGGAAGCCGGCCACGAGAACGTCAAAGTTCTCTGCTGAAGATAAAAGCCTTCTCGGCAACAAGCTTGCCGGAAGCCGGCATCGAGAACGTCAAAGTTCTCTGCTGGAGATAAAAAGCCTTCCTGGCGACGAGCTTGCCGGAAGCCGGCGTCGAGAACGTCAAAAGTCTCCGCGAGAAACATAAGACCTCCCGGCAACAGCCTTGCCGGGAGCAAGAAAGGAAACAAAGCAACACTCTGGCATCGAGATCTACAGAGTTCTCTGCCAGAAAATTTCCATGGAAGTAGGCTCGGGGGTTTGTAGCTCCTTTGAGTGCAACAACAACCATGGCTCATGCCAAGCTTGGTCCCGTCTCCAGCGTCGAATTCATGAAGTTCTCCGCTGCAGCCGGGCCTGGGGGCTACTGTCGGTGTAGTGAAAACCAGGGCTACACTAACCGCCGGGCATGGGCCACGACTGTATGCAATTACGCTAAAGAGGATCCATCTTCGCCGACAAGCGCTACATCGGCAAGCAAGACTCAAGCTACCTTCCCGGCAAGGAGCATCCTGCCCTGTTAGGGAGGATAGATACAAGGCCCCGGCAAAAGGAGCTTGCCGGGAAGGCCATCCAAGGAATCTCAAGGAACTTGCCGCGACGCGCCACGCGTTCCGGCAAGGACCGGCGAGCGACAAGCTTCCGATCGCGACAAGACAACGACCGCAGCAAGGTGCTTGCCGTGGCAAAGCTACCACCCTGTACCCGCGCTCCAGCACATCCACTAATGTGTCACCCTGGGGCCTTTCCAGGCACGCGTGGCGAGAGGCTGTGCAGCCAGCGGTACGCGGTGGCAAGCGGCGCTGACAAGATTGCCATCGTGGAAAGCGGTGGCGCCCCTGGTCCTTTTCCGCACTGTTTGGGCGACGTAGACGGGCATTTAATGCCTTTGTCCCCTGCCGTCAGGGTTAGGTAGGATATACTGTACAGGTTGTTGTACCAACCGCAACTCCTTTTCCATTTTTACCCTTGTCTACGTTGCCACCTGTCGGTGACCCCTTGAGCATATAAAAGGAGGCCCATGCGCAACATAGAGGGGGGGTGGGGGAAGATTCAAAGCCAGAAAACACTCACACTCGGTCTCGTTAGCAGCTAGGGTGTACTGTAGCACTCAGCGCTCCCGAGCAAGAACTCAATACAATCAGACAAGCAGCAGTAGGAGTATTATCTCTCTGGAGAGCTCTGAAGCTGGGTAAACTGCTCGTGTGCTTCGCCTCGATCTGCTCTTCGTGCGATCTCCGCCCCCCGCCAAACCAAAAGGGGCTCGGTCCGCCGGTCCCCATAGGTGTGCGTGGATCAGTCTCCCCGACAACAGGTATTTGTGAAAATCCAGAGTATCCATCAAGGAAGCAAAAATGTGTGTGCTTGGATAATCTTTCTAACATTTGGTCGATAAAAGGAAGAGGGTAATGATCTTCTCTAGTAACTTTATTTAATTTTCTATAATCAATTAGCCTCCTATAACCTGTGACAATTCTTTGTGGAACAAGCACATTCTTATCATTAGGAACAACAGTAATACCTCCTTTCTTTGGGACACAATGAACAGGACTTACCCATCTCTATCAGCTGTAGGATAGATTATACCTGCTTCCAGAAGTTCCAATATTTTCGTTCTTACCACTTCTTTCATTTTCGGATTTAACTGGCGTTGGTGATCAACAACGGGTTTAGCATCAGGCTCCATATTAATCTTGTGCTGACATAGAGTGGGACTAATGCCCTTAACATCATCAAGAGTATATCCAATAGCAGCCATGTGCTTCCTTAGAACTTTGAATAATCTTTCTTCTTCATGTTCTGAAAGGTTAGCACTAATAATTATAGGATATATCTTTTTCTCATCAAGATAAGCATATTTCAGAGTGTTTGACAATTGTTTTAATTCAAACACAGGATCACCATTAGGTGGAGGAGAACCTCCTAGAGTTTCAATAGGCAAATTGTGTTTAAGCAGATGTTGTTGTGCGAAAAAGATTATATCTATTTCATTTCTTTCACGCATATGCAAATCATTTTCATGGTATAGCAAATATTATTCCAAAGGATCAGTAGGAGGCACAGCAATAGAAGCAAGACCAATAATTTCATCCTTATTAGGAAAATCTTTCTTATGAGGTTGTCTACTAAAATTGGAAAAATTAAATTCATGAGATTCATCACCAAAGCTAACACCGACAGTTTGTTTCTCACAATTTATTTTGGCATTGATAGTGCTCAAGAAAGGTCTACCAAAACTAATGGGACAAAAGTCATCTTGTGGGGAGCTAAGAACAAGAAAATCAGTAGGATATTTTATTTTCCCACTCAAGACTTCAACATCTCTAAGAATCCCAATTGGTGATATGGTATCTCTATTAGCAAGTTTAATAGTGACATCTATGCCTTCTATTTCAGCAGGTGCTATTTCATCTTTAATTTCTTGATATAAGGAGAAAGGAATAGCACTCACACTAGCACCAAGGTCACATAACCCATGATAATAGTGATCTCCAATCTTAATTGACACAACAGGCATGCCAACTACTATCCTATGTTTATCTATTCCTTCAGGTTTGGCAATTCTAGAAGCTTCATCACAGAAGTATATAACATGCCCATCAATATTATCAACTAAGAGATCTTTAACCATAGCAATACTAGGTTCAACTCTGATTTGTTCAGATGATTTGGGTGTTCTAACATAACTTTTGTTAACCACAGTAGAAGCTTCAGCATGTTCCTTCATCCTAACAGGGAAGGGTGGTTCTCAATATAAGCAGTGGGAACAACTGGATCAACATTATAAATGATACTTTCTTCTTTAGCTTTTACAGGTTCTTTAATTTCTTCTTTAATTGGTGGGTGATATTTAAACCACTTATCCTTACGGAGATCAACATGAGTAGCAAAAGATTCACAGAAGGAAGCTACTATCTCAGAGTCAAGTTCATATTTAGTGCTAAACTTTTGAAAAGTTTCAGTATTCATAAAAGATTTAACACAATCATACTTAGGTTCAATACCTGACTCTTTACCTTCTTCGAGTTCCCAATCTTCAGAGTTGCATTTAATTCTTTCTAAAAGATCCCATCCGAATTCAATAGTTTTCTTCATAAAAGAACCAGTACAATAAGTATCAAGCATGGATTGATCATTACGAGAAAGCTGAGCATAATTTTTTTGAATAATAATTTCTCTAGAGAGCTCATGATTAGGGCATGAACATAACATTAACTTAAGCCTCCCCCAAGCTAGAGCAATACTTTCTCCTTCACGAGGCCAAAAATTATATATCTAATTCCGATAACGATGAACTAGATGCATAGGATAAAATTTCTGATGAAATTCCAATTCCAAACGGTTCCAGTTCCAAGATCCAATATCGTCGCATAGCCTATACCATGTCAATACTTTTCCCTTCAAAGATAAAGGGAAAACATTCTTCTTAGCTTCATCTCCGCGAAAACCTGCAAGCTTAAACAATCCACAAATTTCATCCACATATATCAAGTGCATATCAGGATGTTTAGTTCCATCTCCTGCATAAGGATTAGCTAGTAGTTGTTCTAACATACCCGAAGGAATTTCATATTCAATATGTCGGTAGGTGCAGTAGGTTGAGGGGCAACTAATTTTGGTTCTGGTTGAGGTGAAGATACCCCGAACAAACCCCTCAAAGGATTGTTTTCCACAGTAGCAAGTGACAATAAATTTCAGCACGTAGTAATAATTTTCCTTACCAGTTTCCACTTACCAAGAGTGATTCACTCCCCAGCAACGGCACCAGAAAATGGGCTTGATGACCCACAAGTATATGAGGTCAATTGTAGCCTTGTCTATAAGTAAGAGTGTCAAACCCAACGAGGAGCAGAAGGAAATGACAAGTGGTTTTCAGCAAGGTAATGTCCGCAAGTGCTAAAATTGTAAGTAGCGGAGTAGTTTGATAGCAAGATAATTTGTAACGAGAAAGTAATGATAGTAGTAACAAAAGTGAAGCAAGGTAGCCCAATCCTTTTGAGGCAAAGGACATGCCAAAATGGTTTCTTATGATAAGCAAAGTGTTCTTGAGGGTACACGCGAATTTCATCTAGTCACTTTCATCATGTTGGCTTAATTCGTGTTTGGTACTTTGATAATTTGATATGTGGGTGGACCAGTCCTTTGGTGCTGTTCTTACTTGAACAAAACCTCTTACTTATGATTAACCCTCTCGCAAGCATCCGCAACTACGAGAAAAGTATTAAGAATAAATTCTAACCATAGCATTAAACTTTTGATCCAACCGGTCCCTTACAGAATATCGCATAAATTGGGGTTTAAGCTTCTGTCACTCTCGCAACCCACCATGTAATAACTACTAGACAATACATTCCCTTAGGCCCAAATATGGTGGAGTGTCATGTAGTCAACGTCCACATACATATCATCAAAATATCAAACACATATCAAGTTCACATCATTACTTGCAACATGATTTCTCCCGTGACCTCAAGAACAAAAGTAAATACTCCCAAATGATAAACATGCTCAAGATCAGAGGGGTATTAAATAGAATAACGGATCTGAACATATAATCTTCCACCAAATAAACCATACAGTAGTCAACTAAAAATGTAATCAACACTACTAGTCACCCACAAGCACCAATCTATAGTTTTGATACAAAGATTGAACACAAGAGATGAACTAGGGTTTTAGAGGAGTTGGTGTCATGAAGATGTTGATGAAGATAGCCCTCCCCAATATGGGAGAGTTGTTGGTGATGATGATGAAGATGATTTCCCCCTCCGGGAGGGAAGTTCCCCCGACGAAATCGCTCCGCCGGAGGGCAAAAGTGCTCCTGCCCAAGTTCAACCTCAAGGCGGCGGCGCTACATCCAGAAAGTCCTCCTCTGATTTTTTTTCGAGGTCAAAATGACTTATATACCAGAAGATGGGCACCGGAGGTGGGCCGAGGAGGACAGCACCCACTAGGGCGCGCCTGGGCCTTCTGGCGCGCCCAGGTGGGTTGTGCCCACCTGGTGGCTCCCCTCTGGTACTTATTTGCTCCAATATTTATTAAATATTCCATAAAAATTCCTCAGGGAGTTTTTAGCTCATTTCGAGTTGTGCAGAGTAGGTAGCTTGACGTAGCTTTTTAAGGTCCAGATTTCCAGCTGCCGAAATTCTTCCCCTTGGTGCATACCTTGCATAATATGAGAGAAAAGGCATTAGTATTACTCCGAAAAGCATTATTATACAATAAAACAACATAAATTACAGTAGGAAAACATGATGCAAAATGGACGTATCAATGAGATACTTGTTGACAATGCTAGTGATGAAAACTATGATGAAACTGAAGGAATATGCCCTAGAGGCAATAATAAAGTTATTATTTAATTCCTTATTTCATGATAAATGTTTATTATTCATGCTAGAATTGTATTAACCGGAAACATGATACATGTGTGAATACATAGACAAACTGAGTGTCACTAGTATTCCTCTACTTGACTAGCTCGTTTATCAAAGATGGTTATATTTCCTAGCCATGGACAAAAGAGTTGTCATTTGATTAACAGGATCACATCATTGAGAGAATGATGTGATTGACTTGACCCATTCCGTTAGCTTAGCACTTGATCGTTTAGTATGTTGCTACTGCTTTCTTCATGACTTATACATGTTCCTGTGACTATGAGATTATGCAACTCCCGTTTACCGGAGGAACACTTTGTGTGATACCAAACGTCACAACGTAACTGGGTGATTATAAAGGTGCTCTACATGTGTCTCCGAAGGTACTTGTTGGGTTGGCGTATTTCGAGATTAGGATTTGTCACTCCGATTGTTGGAGAGGTATCTCTGGGCCCTCTCGGTAATACACATCACTATAAGCCTTGCAAGCAATGTGACTAATGAGTTAGTTGCGAGATGATGTATTACATAACGAGTAAGGAGACTTGCCGGTAACGAGATTGAACTAGGTATTGAGATACCGACGATCAAATCTCGGGCAAGTAACATACCGATGACAAAGGGAACAACGTATGTTGTTATGCAGTTTGACCGATAAAGATCTTCATAGAATATGTGGGAGACAATATGAGCATCCAGGTTTCACTATTGGTTATTGACCGGAAACGTGTTTCGGTCATGTCTACATTGTTCTCGAACCCGTAGGGTCAACACACTTAAAGTTAGATGATAGTTATATTATGAGTTTATATGTTTTGATGTACCAAAGGTAGTTCGGAGTCCCAGATATGATCACGGACATGACGAGGAGTCTCGAAATGGTCGAGACATGAAGATTGATATATTGGACGACTATATCCAAACACCAGAATGGTTTCGGTGGTTATCGGATATATACCGGAGTACCTGGGGGTTATCGGAACCCCCCCGAAGGTTAATGGGCCTCATGGGCCAAAGTGGAGAAGAGGAGGGGCGGCCAGGGCAGGCCGCGCGCCCCCTCCCCCTCTAGTCCTAACTGGACAAGGAGGGGGGCAGCGCCCCCCTTTCCTTCCTCCGCTCTCTCCCTTCCTTCCCCCTCTCCTACTTGGACAAGGAAAGGAGGGAGTCCTACTCCTGGTGGGAGTAGGACTCCTCTTGGCGCGCCCTCCTCCTGGCCGACTGCCCCCTCCCCCTTGAACCTTTATATACGGGGGCAGGGGGGCACCTCTAGGCACAACAATTGATCATTGATCTCTTAGTCGTGTGCGGCGCCCCCCTCCACCATAATCCACCTCGATAATATCATAGTGGTGCTTAGGCGAAGCCCTGCATCGGTAGAACATCATCACCTTCACCATGCCGTCGTGATAACGGAACTCTCCCTCGACACTCGGCTGGATCGGAGTTCGAGGGACGTCATCGAGCTGAACGTGTGCAAGAACTCGAAGGTGCCGTGCGTTCGGTGCTTGATCGGTCGGGTCGTAAAGATGTATGACTAACTCAACCGCGTTGTGCTAACGCTTCCTCTTTCAGTCTACGAGGGTACGTGGACACACTCTCCCCTCTCGTTCCTATGCATCACCATGATCTTGCGTGTGTGTAGGAAAATTTTGAAATTACTACGTTCCCCAACAGAAACTCTTATTAATCATGCTAAGCAAGATGAAATGAATGACAATGATAAGAAGGAGATTGAGCATCTAACTAAAAACTAAACACTCTTAAGTTATCTCATGAAACTACTTTAGAAGATCATCGAGAACTTTTAAAAACTCGTGAGAAGCTACGCTTCGAGAAGCTCAACCTAGAGCAAGAACATGGGTTCTTAAAATCCATCAATAATGATCTTTGGAAGAAAAGTTCTTCTTACATTGCCAAGCGTTTACTCTTGTCTACTTACATGCCACAAGTAAAAACTAGCAACAAGAATAAGAAAGATTCTTCTTCTAGTAGTAACAATAATCATGTTATGTCCAATATTGTTGCTTCTAGTAGTTCTCTTGATTCCCCTAATGATTCTCTTAGCCAAGTTACACTTGAGCAAGAAAATAGCTTATTAAAGGGAATTATAGATAAAGGTGTTTACAAGAGCCATGCCGGAAGTAAGCAATTTGAGGAAATTGTATGCAAGCAAAGAAGGCACCGGAAGAATCAAGGTGTTGGTTTTGAAGGAAGTTCAATGCCAATGGAGTTGAGTGGGAAGAAGATCAATACCCCAAGACGAAGTTTTTTCCTCTACAAGAGAAGTACGATCCTACTTCATTCAAGGGGACACAAGCCTAAGATGATCTTCCACCACAAGACCACAAGCTAAAAGGCAAGGACAAGCTTCAAGAGGAGATTGATGCATTTGAAGAAGCTCCAAAGGCCTTCGTCAAGTGGGTTCCCAGGTCTACCTCAAGTTCTACTTCATCAAGTACATCTACAACCCCAAGGATTCCCATCAAGATGATGTGGATCTCGAAGAAGAAGAACTAGAGAGTTCTTGAGGGTGACTCTGCCAACATACTTCATGCATATTCATATTGGAAAGAACAAGTGCAATCAACTTCCACATCTTGCACTAAATCAAGGAGTCACAAACCCTCTTGTTACCTAGTTTGAAACACTTCTATCCAATCAAACTTCCTTAGATTAGTTTTGATTCGAAAACTTAGGGTTAGCTTTCTGCCGCCCGATTTCGCCCAGGCCATTGCAATTGTAATTTTTGGTCCGACCGAAGCAAATCAGTGTGACCGAGTTCAAATCTCCATGAAACCCTAGCAATCTCGGAGTCACCAAACTATGTCTCGGTCTGACCGATTTCACCAGTTTAGACTCTGAACATTGCTTCCGTGTCACCGAGTTCACAAAATCAGTAGCTCCGAAATGACTTCAGTAGAAAACTAGAACTAAGTTTTTGGCTCATTTGTTTTACAGAATGTTTGCACTTTGTTATGCTCATCCACTCTATCTCATCTATATCTATTCATAGGGTCAGCCTTCAGCTTTCAGCAATGTCTGACAATAGTGACAGCCAGAATATGTCTGAGGAACAGGTCTAGATGAGTGAGGGCACTAGTCCCTCTGACAGCAGTCATGATGGGAGCAGAAGCACTCCCAGCAACCTACCAAAAGCTACAACTAGGCAGAGGAAGAAGAAGACATCAGATTCTGAGGATGAGGATTTTAAATTTGATGAGGAAATCTCTTCCAAAAGGACAGGAGACAAGAAAGATCTTGGAGCTGTTGCTGACACCAAGCTAGGGATGAAAAATGAAAGCTCCAACAAGAAGGATTCCAATGTCCAAAGCCAGAGGCTCAACTCAAGTCTCTGTTGAACCAAGTGACAAAGATGCTGCTAGTGAGGGCAAGAAGAGGAAGGAGATGGTCAGAAAGACCATGGCCAAAGTTATTGGCAGATCTTATATGATCAGAGACCCTGATGAGGAGGAAGAAGAGCAAGATGCACCTCCTACAAAAACATAGAAGTTGATGGGGGATGCAATCAAGTCAGGGGATGCTCCATCAAAGCCCAAGACTGCCCCAAGACTACTGCTCAAGAACCCAAGAGATCCACCAAGAACATTCCAGCTGCTGAAAAGAACAAGGCCCCAGTGCCTGAAGTGGAAGAAGAAGAGGAAGGGCAAGTGCTTAGGGAATTGAAGCCCAAAATTCCTGATCATGATGACACACATCCAGTGGCTCAGAACACGAAGCTTACGAAGGATGCAAGTCTTAGGATATGGAGGCAGTCAGACCCATATGCTATTAGAAGGAGGACTATTGTGGACTACGGATTCCATACAAAGGAACAACAAGACTTATATGAGACTGTGCTCCTAGACAAGAAGCCCATAGTTAGTGACATGAGATTGGTTGACTGGAAGTTTATTGATAGCAATGAATATCATTTCCCAGGAGTTCATGAGAGTTTCAGATCAACAGGAGTTGATGCATTTGTTGGTTAGAAATTGACTAAATGGAAAGATGAGTTGATCAAGCAATTTTACTCTACAGCACACTTTTACCCTGATGGTAAAATTGTTTGGATGACTGAGGGTACTAGGCACCAACCTTCTGTAGCTGAGTGGGCCAAGCTGATCAATACCCTAGAAGATCATGAGGAAGACACTGATGTGTATGCCAAGCCCAAAAATGGACATGATTCTATGCCTCACATGTACAAGTAAATTCCAGATGCTGCCTTGGACACCCACAAGTTTGGGTCAGTTTAGTATCCGTTGTCAGGGCTACCAACAATCAACACTATCCTCAGGCACACTTCGCCGCCCAAGTCTAGAGATGACAGGATGATCAGAGGTCACTCCATCAATTTGCTGCATATGTTTGATGTGCCAGAAAAATTCAAAGTGATCAAACTGATTGTTGAGACAATCAAGAGGACTGCTCCGGACCAAAAGAGATCATGTGGCTATGCTCCACATATTCTGATGCTCATCAACTCCAAGATGGGCAAGGGCATGTATCTTTTGGACAAGGAACATCTTCCCCTGCTTCCTAAGTTTGAAGACAATGTACTTGTCATGGATCCATCACATCCCACATCTGTGCAGGCTCAGGAGAAGAAAGAAAAAACAAGAGCAGAGAAGGCAGCCAAGACACCAAGGGCTGAAGAGGCATCCCAGATATATCTGAAATCCGAGCAAGATCAACTAGGTTATCTCATTCAGGCTACTTTGAGGATTGAGAAAGGATTGGCAACCCTGACTCAAAATCAAGAGAGTCTTGAGAGGATCATTGAAACTAACTTTTATGATCTAGACTTGAAGGTCACAGAGATCCAAACTGCAGTTGAGCAACTCCAGGATGAAGCTAAAGAGAGAAGAGGGAGAGCTACCACTGATGCTTTTCAGAGAGTGCCAAGAGCACAAAGGTCTCAAGTTGTGCCAGCCAGTGACACTAGGGCCACTACGTCAACACCAGCAGCTACAGCCTTTGTTGCTTCTCCAGTTGCAATTCCACCTGCTCCTCAGACCTCTTCGGATGCATTCGTTGCAGGATTCTTCTCCATGCCACCTTCGCACTCCGGAGCTCCCGGAGATCATGCTTAGAGTCGCATAGCACTATGCATTTTCAAGCTTTTTGGTAACTTGTTGCCAAAGGGGGAGAAAGTTTATAGATCATAGGCTGAGAGAGAGAGAGTGGGTTTGCTTCTTTTTGCCTCTCTTGCTACTTTATTTGTTTTGCTTTTTTGGGTGATACAATATTTATACTTGTGTGTGAGATACTTCTATGATCATACGTTTGATCATATCATGCTCTAATGTTTTTGCTTAATGATGATATTCTATCTCTCACATATGATCATTCATATCTTATCTTGGTGATGAGTGCATATCTCATATTCTATCATTTTGAGCGCTCCGCCAAGATGTATGTGACATGTAAGAGTGACCCACGATCCTAATTGATTGTGCATTTGCATTCAAAAGCAAATTCCAAATAATGCACAAATTTAGGGGGAGCTCTTGCTTATCACATACTTCTCAATGCGATGATGTACTTCATTTATATTATCATTTGTGGAAGATTTTATCTATATGTTGTCATCAATTACCAAAAAGGGGGAGATTGAAAGTGCAACTAATCCCCGAGTGGTTTTGCTAATTCATAACAACATATAGCTCATTGAACTAACATTCTTTCAAGATCAATGTTTCAGAAAGTTCAAAGGTTGGTATGGCATGGACTAGAGATGTGGACCCCTCAAAGTGCTAAGGACACATACTGGCAAAAGCTCAAGACTCTACATTTTCATTTTAGTGATCCAACATCACATTGACTCCATAGTAAAAGCCAATACTATTAAAAGGGTATGAGGTGTTGCTTAATGGCCTGCTTGCTCAAAATGCTTAGTGATATGCTCCAAAAGCCCTCAACCACTTTCTCATTTCCACATATGTCCTAAACCTAAAGTCAAACTCGGCACTACCGATTTGATCTATCCGGCGCCATCGAGTTCACTTGACATAGCCATATCCAGAGACCCTAATCAGTTCGGTCTTACCGGTATGGATCTTGGTCTCACCGAGATGGGATTGCAAACTTTCTGTTTCCCTTCGTAACATTTCAGTCTAACCGAGATGAGCGATCGTTCCCACCGAGTTCACTGTGCAAACTCTATTTCCTTTTCAGAACATTTTGGTCTCACCGAAATGAGCGATCGGTCCCACCGAGTTTGCCTGACCAAGTCTCTG
Organism: Triticum aestivum; assembly: GCF_018294505.1. NCBI lineage: Eukaryota > Viridiplantae > Streptophyta > Magnoliopsida > Poales > Poaceae > Triticum > Triticum aestivum. The sequence continues at coordinate 105,427,690 of NC_057801.1, read as the reverse complement.
TTTGCTTATTACTGAAATCGGTCTCACTGCGTTCATGTGATCGGTCTCACCGAGATGAGGTTTTGCCCTAACCCTAGTGCATCGGTCTCATCGAGTTGACCTTGTCGGTCCCACCGAAAAGCCTAACGTTCACATTTTGAACCAAGTTGATCTGATCGAGTTTCACTATTTGGTCCCATCGAGTTTGGGAATTTGTGCGTAACGGTTAGATTTGTGTGGAGGCTATATATACCCCTCCATCCCCTTCTCCATTTGTGAGAGAGCCATTAGAACGTGTCTACACTTCCACTACTCATTTTCTGAGAGAGAACCACCTGCTCATGTGTTGAGACCAAGACATTCCAATCCAACCACAAGAATCTTGATCTCTAGCCTTCCCCAAGTTGCTTTCCACTCAAATCATCTTTCCACCATATCCAAATCTGTGAGAGAGAGTTGAATGTTGGGGAGACTATCATTTAAATCCCAAGAGCAAGGAGTTCATCATCAACACACCATATATTACCTTTTGGAGAGTGGTGTCTCCTAAATTGGTTAGGTGTCACTTGGGAGCCTCCGTCAAGATTGTGGAGTTGAACCAAGGAGTTTGTAAGGGCAAAGAGATCGCCTACTTCATGAAGATCTACCCAAGTGAGCTACGTTCGTGGGTGATGGCCATAGTGGGATAGATAAGGTTGCTTCTTCGTGGATCCTTCATGGGTGTAGCCCTCCGTGGACTCGGGCAACTGTTACCCTTCGTGGGTTGAATTCTTAATCAACGTGGATGTACGATAGCACCACCTATCGGAACCACGCCAAAATCTCCGTGTCTACATTGCATTTGCTTGCTCCAAACTTCTCCCTTTACCTTCATATGCAATGATTTACATTCCGCTACTATAATTTTATAATTGCATGTGTAGGTTGATTGTTTGACTTGTGCTAAGCTGCTAAAATCTGCCAATACTTAAAATTGGGAAAAGGCTAGATTTTTATTTGGTCAAGTAGTCTCCCCCCGTCTAGACATACTTTAGATCCTGCCTAGGTTCATCAAACGTACTCTCCAAATCATAAATTGTGGAAACCAACACTATCATGTGAAAACATGCATCATGAAATTTCTCAATCCCATAAAAGATTGATGGATGTGTAAGATTATATATAGGCAGTTCATTACCTTTATTATATGGTTTCGAATTGCAGATAGTCCCTTTCCTTTTCACCAAGGAGTGACCCTAGGTATCAAACTCATGGGAGGATGTGCTCTATGAAAAATATTGAAGCAAATTATTCTTCTTGTAAAAAGTTACAGTTTCTTGTACCTTTAAATAACAATTCTTTTTGGTGTACACAATAAAATGAAAAAAAATCTGGACCTTTTACAATCTTATACTTGTGTGGGATCTCATCTTGATTTACAACATGATTCTAAACGACACCCTTACGATGTGCTCATAATACGATTAAGTGGAGGATGTGTTCAAAGTATGTCACGACCCGTTATCGATCTTCATTGAGAGTCGGTTATCCAACCGCTGACCCTTAGCGTCTTGTGTGGTTACCTCGGTTCTTAATGTTTTCTGCACACAATGTCGAATAGGAAAATGTTGTTCCATGATATTTTAAGTCAAAAATTTTGTGTAAATGCACCAAATTTTGACCCCTATTATAAGAACTAGCTATTTTTGAATTATTATTTTGATGTTTGATTTACTTTCATTCACAGTTTGAATGGCTAAAGTTAAAACAAGACATTTAAAAAAAAATGCTAACAAAAAGAATTTATGTAGGCTGCGTTTTGACGACTGTGTGTTCGCGCACAAGCTCTGACAGCCTTGAAAAAATTATGGAGCATGCTCCATACGACTTTTGACGACTCAGAGTTGCTCCAACGTATATACATAAACATACACTGACCTACGTAAGTACCTATGGAGTTTTGACTTTCTTTAGTAAAAACTTCCGTCATCTTCCAACGATAGAAACAAACTGAAGAAAAAGAACATACCTGTGAACCATCCAACGTCAGCTGGATCAACCATTCTTAGTAACACCTAAAAGTACAGATAAAATCTACCCTGACAATGACAACTGAGAGTGTCTTCCACGAGATCACCAGCGTCTGTTTAAAAAAAAGCGTCAACTCACAAGTAAGTACAGTACAACCGAACGATCAAAGGAAATGTATGCATACCTTTAATTTTATCTTATCTTTCGAGAGGAAAAGAAAAGGGGACTGGAAATCTTGCATTCTCAGCTCGGTGGAAAATATTTTTCTCCTACACTAATAATTACTCCTACTAATTAACCTTTCTCTAGGAAGAGCACGTGCACAGGGATGATAGGATAGGTTAGGCTTGACCAAGACACTTCATCACATACATCCATTCTTGTGTTGGATATGGAATATTGACCTGTCGACTGGCCGGCCAAGAGAATGCAGACTAATAAGCAGTAACTGCGAGTAGTGGAGGCTAATATTTTACCACAGCGCGTCAATGCACCGTTCTAAATAGTGAGCACTATGATGCACGAGATCCAGTGAGCACTATGTTTTAAATAGTGCCAAAATGATATTTTGAAGTTTTAAACAATTTCGAAAAAAGTCAGCATGTTCATGTAGATGTATACTACACATGTGGATATTTCGACAATGAAATAAGCGGGGAAAAAAGAAATAAGCAACTATCTGAGCTGCATAAAAATGATAAAATCGTGCTATCGGAAGAGGAGCAGTGCATGTACAGTTCACTACATAGAAATCATTGCTTGGCTCACATGTTTACTTATTTCATCACCAAACTTTGCACATGTGTAATGTACATCCATATGAACCTGTAGAATTTATTTATTTATTTAAATAAACTTTTAATGTAATTTTTGAACTATTCAAAATAAAGTGATCAAATGCACCCATGCTCCCAAAATCCACACTACGTGTCAATGCCAGTTTTTTCTTTACCGCACATTAGAGAAAAAAGCTGTAATGCAAATATTAATATAATAACTGTAAAATATCAACTCAAGTCGTCCATCCATAGTTGAGATGGCAGCTGCAGCGAAAATATCGGCACTCCCACATTTCCACGCCGCTAAAGTCTCACATAAAAGAGAGGATATGCAGAAGGTGCGGCTCACCGAGAATAGTAAAGTCCTCATGATTTACTCCGCCTTACGGTCTTTTTCGCCGCACTTTTGTCAATCAATATGCCACTAGACTGACTTACATCCATAGGATCAGGACAATTCAATGTGACTTGTCTGAGTTCTTTGATTGCGAAGTGCTTGTTGCACTAGCTAGCATGGTAAAATAAAATCATAATAATAACTCAGCGGGGTAATACCCATTTTCCATGTAGCGTGTGCTCTTAGAGCGGTCAAATGAATTACTTTCCGAGCAACTGAAGTAAAAAAGATCATCTCATGACCATGCTAAACAATGCAGTTTTCTCTAGGCTAGGTGCCCATTAAATTGAATAGGCAAGGGAAAAAAAGATATCAAAAGGCATAAAATGAACAATCTAGCCAGGACAATGAAGCTTCAATTGTGGAATGAGATCTGTTTCTGCCTCTGTTTTCTTTTCGGATGACGAGGACAGCCTCGCCTCTTCCACTGTGAAAAAGGAAGAAACGTAGAACAAACTTGTGAAAGTCAGCAGATCAAATGAGTATTTCGTTTATTGGAACAAGAAGTAATATTATTTTCGAGAATAGTAAGGCATTGTTTTAAGGTTTTGCCCCTAAAAATATTATTTTCGAGTTGTACTTGCTGTCTCGCTTGTTTCAGTCAACAAGCAACCAGACTAAGTTACTTCAATGAATAGGATCAAAGACAATTCAGCGTCATTTGTCTTAAGCAGATCTCTGATTCCGTAAGCGCATGTTGAGTTAGCCTAGTAAAATCACAATAATACCTCAGCAGGATGTCATGTCTAATTAATTCAAATAAGTATACATGTCGGCTATCATTAAACAAAAAATGCTTCACTTAATATTTGCCGATTATATTTATACGGCTCTTCGAGTACAAAGATTTAATTTGGCTATTTTCTTGTCGCTCTCATGGAGGGCCATTATACCAACGTTACACAGATAATGATTAAGAAGGAAGAAAAGATTGCTTGCTCAGCCGCCGGTGACCTTAAGCAACCACACCATACGTCCATATCCATTACTCTCAATACGTCCCTGATGGATGATGTCGTGTTTCTTAAACTAAGGAACAGAAACTTGTGAACAATATCGATCCGCTTATGCAAGCCAGGTTCTAAAAGTAGAAGCTTGCATTTAAAAATCTATTATCTTCCCCATCCCTTTCTCTCATTTACACTACTGTAAAAAGCCTCATTTGTCCCGGTTCATAAGGTCCATTTGTCCCGGTTGCCGAATCGGGACTAAAGTGTCGGTACTAAACTCCAACACCTTTAGTCCCAGTTCGCCCATGAACCGGGACAGATAGGGCTCCACGTGGCCGCTACGGCTTGCCCAGGCAGGAAGGCCTTTTGTCCGGGTTGGTGCCACCAACCGGGACCAAAAGGCTTCCACGCGTTAGCAGTTCAGGGGATGGGGTTTTTGATTATTTTTTTTCTGAAAGGGGGGTTTGGGGATTTGGGGGATTTTGTAGGGTTAATTTAGGGGCTTCATATATTGTGTTAGCTAGCTAATAGGGAGAAATGCCCTCTCTTATCTTCGTTCTTGGTCGACGCTACGTACTATACGGATAGAGAGGACTCGACATGCTAGCTAGCTAGTAAGCAAATGAAGAAAACCATTAAGTACAGAAGATCGTCATGAACATATACAGGGAGAAGTGATCGACCTCTCCTTCTCCGAGAGATTGGTCGAACAACAAGTTTTCGTATATCTAGCCGACGCTACTGGCTACATATATACAATATAAAATCTCTTACAATCCCCTAACATCTGAACTCAACTTCCAGATGGTACTCTCCGTCTTTGTCGATGACATGGTCAAAAAAGAATCTCGCCAATTCCTCTTGAATTGCTCGTATGCGATCTTGTGGTAGGACTTCATCCCGCATATGAAACATCTAATTTGAAGAAGGGGTCAATATATATATATATATATATATATATATATATATATATATATATATATATATATATATATATATATATATATATATATATATATATATATATATATATATATATATAAATGATGGTAATAAAATAAAATCTTGAATATTATTGCTTACGCACTCCATATTGTTTTCTGAAATAGCCCCGCTCACAGGTCGTGTGGCGGATGAACTCGCGAATGTAGTATCCACAGAAATCATTCTCGGGTTCCTGCCACAACCACTTTAGAAGAAATAGAGGTCAATGAAACTGATAAGCAAGCATGCTAAATGGTATTGATGAAACTAGCTAAAATCAATGGAAGATGCGCAGAACTAGCTAGTAGTACTTACTTTCGGGTGGTTAAATCTCAGCTCCGCCGGCAGTCCCGAAGCCTGTGTGGTGAATTTTTTCCAAACCCTGCCAGACAAAAAAATAATTACTTGATATTAAGAAATGAACAAAGTTGCCGATATGGTGTGATATAATGATCGATTGAACTTACTTCTCGACATTTTAGTCATGGTCGCATACTCATCGGAATTTTTTCGTTTCGAGTCTATGACGGTTACTAGTCCCTACTCAAGCTTAAGCTCTAGCAGAATAAACTGGAAGTTGCGCATGCATGCATAATTCATCAATTCCATTATTATAACCTCGAGTAATAAGGGAAACCAAATATGCACAAGACAGTAACACTTACATGTATTCGTAAGGAAAGAGGAGTTAGGCGTTTTAGAGGCCGAGCTACATGAGTCTCGGAATCACAGCCCAGCCGTCCGGCCATTGGGATAGGTGAGCTGTAGGTTTTTCTTTCCTATACGTGTTAGATTCTCGTGATATACAGAGGTGCCGTGGGCAGGTGTGCTCACATTATACATGAGCCGCCGGTGAGTTACAGTGTTCGCCCCAACATGTGCGTGGTGCTGTGGGTGGATTTGAATTTGCAGAGATGCTCGTGGGGCTATGCCGATGGGAATAATAAATGAGGTCAATGGGTGTGGTGGGCAGATCTTTTAAAACATGAACGACTTTTTAAATTACGCAAATATTTTCTTAAAACTGTGTGAACTATTTCTTAAAAAGTGCATGAATATATTTTTGAACGGTGTGACCACTTTCTTTAACATGATGAGACATTTTTTGAACTATAGATGAACAATTTCGAAATACACTATGTATACTTTAATGCAAGGTATTTTACATTACAAGATGATTTTTTTTAAATCATGATGATTTACTTTCTTAAAACATACAATGAATAAGTTTAATAAGCGATGGAAATTTCTTAAATACACGACAAGCATTTCTTGAAAACACGATGAACATTTTAAAAGCACCACGATTTTGTTAAGAAACAGTGAACATTTTTTTAAAATACACCATGAATATTTTCCCAAATTCATGATGACCATTTTTGAAATACACGATGCAATTTGTAAATACACTATGAACAATTTTGACGCATGACATTTTTTAATACACAATGAAGCTTTTTGAAAATGATGGTGAATATTTTGAATACACAATGAACAATTTATATAAATATGACGGACATTTCTAACACAAGTTGAGCAGTTTTCTTAAAATGAACGATAAACACTTTGAAACTACAAAAGGCTTGTTTTACGACACGGTGAATTTTTTTCAAAAATACAAGATGAATATTTTATTAAAAACACGATGATCGTTCTTCAAAAAACACGATAAACATGTTTAAATACATTTGCATTACAGAAATGTCTGTCGTGTTTTCCAAAAAAGGTTCATAGTGTGGCGCCGCAATCAAAACTGTTCTTAGTGTGTATTTTAGAAATATCCATCGTGTATCTTAAAAACAGTCATCGCGTTTTAAAAATATGGTCATTGTGTCTTCAAAAAGGCTCTTCATACTTTAAATATGTTCATCATGGTTCTAGAAAATGTTCAACATGTATTGATAATGATCATGTTTTAAGAATGTTCATCATTTCTAAAAAACTTCATCGTGCAATAACAAAATGCCGGAGCGCCATCGTACATCCTCCGGAGTGCCGCCTGACCTTCATCTTGGTTTGGGGGGGGGATTCATTAGGGCATTTTCAACGCCAGGTGGTAGGGAAAATTTTCCCATCGGATTGTCAGTTACGCCTTCAGTTCCCGGCGTCTGATGCCGCAAGGACGCAAAACAAGGCAGCGAGTGCTTGCCCATTTTTCTCCACAAGATGAGGCAGCCAACGATGTTTCAACCCGTATTTAGCGCTGATGGTTAGCGCCCAGCGTTGGATCAGGTAACACTTAGAGCTTTTAAACTCCTTTCAGGAGAAAAAAAGGGTAAGCACTTGCTGCCTTGTTTTGCGTCCCTGCGGCATCGGACGCCAGAAATTAAAGGCGTAACTAACAATTAGATGGGAAATTTACCCTAGCGCCCTCCCCTAGCGCCTGGCGTTGAAAATGCCCTTAGAGAACTGCTCGAGCGTCCATCCTAATAACCATAAAAATGTTGTGAAAAGGGAAATATATTAATATCAAGTAGATATCCATTATACCCAGTCTCTGCACCTACAAGATGTCTAAAAACATCCTGAATGCACACAGCCAAAAAAACAGAAAAAAAGAAAAAAATGTAAGCCGATAGGTGATTATTGGGGGGGCCATTTTTTTATTAAACGGCTAGCAAGTTTGGACAGGCATATCAAGCCACACGGGTGCCCATGTTCCTCATGGTTCTCATCTGAACATGTTGGATGGTACGAAGGTACGTGTGCATGCGGAGGTACATGGGATTGCACTGTCAATAAAGGTAGGATACGGTGGCTGGTAAAGGGCTACAGGGTGAAATACGAGCGAATAATACACGGTTGCCCCGCGTCGCCACTGATCGCTACCTAGCCTAACGTGCAGGATAACGAGCGCCAGGCAGCTTGGCCTCCAAACGGCATTTCCGAGGAAAGAGTATTGTGTCTTTGTTTTGATTTCGAAGTAACGATGTGAGCAAGTTGGCCTCGGTTAGTTTGGCATCATGTGTAACATTGCATTCATCCATGAGATTTGTGTTAATGAACCCAATATCACCTATTTGTTTTTTCTTCAATTCGGCGATCTTCAATCTGCAAAATATAGTGAGGTTAATTATATATACATGCAATGAAAGAGCTGAGCTATATATAGAGACTTAATTAATTACAGAGAAGTAGTACTTACAGACAGTAGCAAGTGATGATTGTTTTATGGAGGGCCTTTTGACTGAAAAACTGGAAGAACTCCTCATATGAAACAGACAACAGATCAATTCCAACGAGGTGCTCCTCTTTAACTCTTAGTGTCAAAGTATCCGTCCCTAACTTGCTGTAGATGTCCATGTACCAATCATGAAATCTTCGCATCATCGTTGTTAGAGGAGTACCAGGTTTGACGAGAGGCTTCCTGAAAGGATCGATATAGTTGACTAGAGGGGGGTGAATAGGCAACTAAGAATTTTGAACTTTTCTTTACCAAATTAAACTTTGCATCAAAGTAGGTTGTCTAGATATGCAACTACGTGAGCAACCTATATGATGCAACAACAAGAAGCACACAAGCAAGCAAAGGATATAACATAATATAGCTTGCACAAGTAAAGGTGAGAGATAATAAAAGCAGAACCGATGGGGACGAGGATGTGTTACCGAAGTTCCTTCCTTTTGAGGGGAAGTACGTCTTCGTTAGAGCGGTGTGGAGGCACAATGCTCCCCAAGAAGCCACTAGGGCCACCGTATTCTCCTCACGCCCTCACACAATGCGAGATGCCGTCATTCCACTATTGGTGCCCTTGGAGGCGGCGACCAAACCTTTACAAACAAGGTTGGGGCAATCTCCACAACTTAATTGGAGGCTCCCAATGACACTACGAAGCTTGACCATAATGAACTATGGCTCCACGGTGACCTCAACCATCTAGGGTGCTCAAACACCCAAGAGTAACAAGATCCACAAGGGATTACTGGGGGGAATCGAATTTCTCTTGGTGGAAGTGTAGATCGGGGCCTTCTCAACCAATCCCTAGAGAATCAACAAGTTTGATTGGCTAGGAAGAGAGATCGGGCGAAATGGAGCTTAGAGCATCAATGGAGCTTGGGGATGGAAGAGGTGGTCAACTCGGAGAAGAAGACACCCCTTTTATTGTGGAAGAGAAAATACAACCGTTATCCACTAACTCAGCCTGCGACGCGTGGTACTACCGCACCTTATGAGCGGTACTACCACACGGGCCTGTGGTACTACCGCGGGGGACCGCGGTACTACCATTGGCTCGGCAGGGGCCAGGACTAGACCTGTTGTGCACAGACAGGGAGTGGTAGAACCGCTGGCGCGGTACTACCGCGCCCCCTTGCGGTACTACCGCAAGGCAGGGATAGTGAAGCCAGAGAAGGCACGGATATGAAAAATTACATCTGTGACTACTTCCGCTGAGTTTAGGTCTATGCAAAAATCCGACACGGTACTACCGCAGGCCCAGAGTAGTACTACCGTGTAGGGCGCGGATGTAAAAAATTACATCTGCCCCTACTTCCGTTCATGCCGATGTGCCTGGCCAGGGCTTGCGGTACTACCACGAGGAGGCGCGGTACTACCGCATTGGGCATGGATGTAAAAAATTACATCCGCCCCTACTACCGCTCGGGCAGCAGTCCCTGACCTGAAGCCTACGGTACTACCTCTCCCAAGGAGCGGAACTACCGTGAGCACTCACGGTACTACCGTGCAGGATGTCGGTACTGCAGCAAGGGCATGCAGTAGTACCGCTCTATGGAGCAATACTACCGCCTGCCTCAGAACAACAACATTAGGAGTCCTTCATTTTTCCTAGACATGGGAAGCCGGAGGATGCTCCAAAGAGCCAAAGGAAAGGAGGTGCAAAAGGATCAAATGTGTTAGTGAGATTCCACCCAAACCTTTCCAGCGCAGACCCCCTCTTAATAGTATGGCTTTCCTACGACTCAAATCCACCGAAAAGAAACGTAGAGAAACGTCGTCTTCAATAGTCTTCGAGGGGCACCAAATCATCTTGTGTTTAGACATGATATATCTGAAAAGCTCAGTGCACACGATTAGTCCGCAAAAGCATTGTCATCAATGACCAAAACTACTAAGGGATAAATATGCCCTTACAATCTCCCCCTTTTTGGTGGACTGATGACAATACGGGATTTGCACATAGGTATAAAAAGAAGGCGACGACAAACCCACTATCTATAAAATATAGACGGGCTCCCCCTAGATGTGTGCATTCTAGGGATGTGTTTTGGACTGCATGGCACACATACTAGGATTAACACTCCCCCTATATTTTATAGACAAGGCATCACTTGCAACAAAATAACTAACACTAAGTAAGTAGGCAAGATAACAATAGTGAGCATAACGAGAAGGGCACAAGATAGCATAGGCTCACGAATAACTTAAGCAACTAAGACAATAAGATAGAGTGCATATGTCTTACACCATATGATAGATAACTTGGTCTTACGAGCACAAACCAAACCAAAACAAACGAAAGCAACCGGGGTTTAACAAACCGAAAGCAAAGCGACAAGGCTAAACACACGACACAAGACGCGCAAATCCTACACTCTCTCCCACTTTGGCATCGAGACACCAAAAAGGCAGAGAAGACATCTACGACACAGGTGGTAGCTCAGGCTGAAAATGACTCCTCGTCGGACTCGGCAGCGGGAATAGGCTCCTCCTCTGACTTCGTCCACTGATAGCCCTTCTTGGCTATCCAAGCAGCCTCCGGAGTGATGACTTCCTCTGAGCCACTGGTGATGTCCTCACCAAGGGTTCTCAATATCTTCTTATCGCGCTAGTGACTCCTTTTGGAGTCAACATGGGCCTTGTACTGCCCCTTGGTCTGCATACAGAACAGCTTCTTCATCTTCGTCTTCAGCTTCTTAATTAGCCCAAGAGGGCTCGGTAGAGGGAGGAATGTATCCATCAGAGTTGTCATCATCCGCTTCATCCTCCTCGATCTCATCCTCATCCACATTCATGTTGGCAGCCTCTGCCACAGCATTGGTAGTGGTGTTAACCCATTGGCTCTTGATGCGGAGCTTGACGGGCTCATGACGAATCCAGCCGGGGGCTACGAACTCATCGTCAGGATAAAGCTTCTCCCAAGTCTTGGAGATCAGGTAGAACAGGTAAGGTCCATAAATGGGCACCTTACGGTTGAACACCGCAAACTATAGCTTGCACCACATGATATGTGAGACATCAAGTGGTTGCATCTAAGATGACGTGCCTCCTCACACATGAGCATCATATCCACAAGATAGGCATGCACCTTGTCCTTGTCACCGATGCACGGAAAGAGGGTGTTGCCAAAGATTCGATGCATGATGTCAAGGAAGGAGTTTAGCACCCACACCTTCTTCTTTCTGGGAAGTGTCTTCTCAACAAAGTAAGGTTGCAGCTTATTCTTGTTGGCTGACTCAGGATTGGCGTGAGGCCGAACTCCAAGTAGCGTGTCGAGCCCCTCATCAGGAACTTGAAGCAAATCCATGAAGTCCTTCCATGTAGTTATCATCTGCTGCCCATTAGTCATCCAGGTCATGGTCCGGGCCTCATCAAAATGGAAATGGACCGAAGCGAAGAACTGAGCCACAATCTCGGGGTCAAAGTCCATGTGAAAGGTGAGCATGTGTTCAATGCCAAACTGCTCCATCAGGTCCAAAGCCTCACCAAAATAGTCACGATGCTTCTCATGCCTCATATGGGTCATGTCAATCCAGTGCACGTCCACGTAGATGTTCTGCCTGGCCTTGATCACATCCAAATAGATAAGGTTCTGCTGATTGGTCCAAAACAGATCATTCCCTCTGAAGTTGGCACGGCGATTCACATAGGGGTTGATCTTCCTTCGAACAATGAACTTATCCAAAGGTATCTCTTCCATGCCCATGGTGGGCTCCTTGAGCTTGGTGGCGGTATGCTTGGTTCTACGCTGGGAGGCATTAGAGCCCTCTAGAGCTTCATCTTGGCTGCGCAGGCGCTTTGAGCCTGTGTCATGGCTGGGATTCGAGCAACAAACATTGGAACCAGAGCCACCACCTGAGACACACAACACAAGAACACGCAAAAGAGGCAAGAAGGATCAATGCAAAGACCAGGGACAAATCCAAAGAAACAAGTAAGAAAGAGATTTGGAATGACAAAATAGCAAAATTTGCCTTTACGGTAGTATCGGGCCGGTGCACGGATGTAAAAAACTTACATACGCTCCAGCCGCGGTAGTACCGTGCCGGGGTGGCACGGTAGTACCGCGCCTGGAGCGGAAGTAATTTTTTTACTTCCGCGCTCTGAGCGTTAGTACCGCTCCAGGGGAGCGGTAGTACCGCACAGAGCAGATTACGAGAGTGGGTGCGGTAGTACCGCTCCAGAGGAGCGGTATTACCGCACAGATCAAAAACGCCACAGTAACCGCGGATCTGGATCTAGAACAACCGCAAAACTAGATCGGTACTACCGTTGATCAAACTGAACTATTGTGTCAATCCGAATAGCATGCCTACTGCACTACCACTCTCCTACAAATCCCACTTGCACAGATTTAGCCAAAAATCTCATGAACACCACATGCATCTCCCCAAGACCTAAAAGCACAAGAATGGAACAAAAGGAGAGGGACTTGGGGAAAAACCTTGGTCCATGGCAAGGAGGCGAGGTGGGGAGCAATCCCACTGGCCGGAATCTGAGAAGAGCAGCCGGAGACGGAGTCCGCCGGCGCCGTTCTAGGGCAGGAGAGAGAGAGACGGGGTGGGGAAAAGAGATGAATGGGTATGGGGGAGTTGGAACTCCGCCTGCCCGACTCTTAACCCCCACCAGCTCGCGACGGCACGGTAGTACCGCGGGTCATTGAGGTAGTTCCGCCCGGGTGGAAGTACCGCTCGCTGGGCGGTAGTACCGCTCTTCCAGCGGTAGTAAAAAATTACTGCCGCGATGGAAGCGGTAGTACCGTGCGCCTAGGATGCAACTGTGTATGCACAGAGCAAACCACTCCTGCGGTAGTACCGTGGCTAGCCAGAGTAGTACCGTACCTCCAAGAGAGTGAAAGTTTTGCAAAAAGAGAAGAAACGGCCTTTGCACAAGACACCGAAGACACCAAGAGACAAGCACAAAAGACAACACAAACATGTCACAAGAGGAGGCAAAAGACAACGAGGACCAAAACACGAAACACAACTCTCGGGAAGAGAGGGCGGTGGCCTTAGCCACCTATGTATGAGTCAATTGGTATGGCACCGCGAAGAATTATCCTTGGGCCCATGACCAAAACTCGTCTTTGAAGCACAAGTACCATAAAATGGCTAATGTGACAGAGTTGATCAACTTATGCATAATGGGCGGAGGAAGAGTTCATTGAGAGAACAACACTCTGATACGTCTCCAACGTATCTATAATTTTTAATTGTTCCATGCTATTATATTACCTGTTTTGGATGTTTATGGGCTTTACTAAACACTTTTATATCATTTTTGGGACTAACCTTTTAACCGAAGGCCCAGCCCATATTGCTGTTTTTGGCTGTTTCAGTGTTTCGCAGGAAAGGAATATCAAACGGAGTCCAAACGGATGAAACCTTCGGGAGAGATCTTTTTGGAACAAACGCAATCCAGGAGACTTGGAGTGGACGTCAAGCAGCAGACAAGGAAGCCACGAGGCAGGAGGGCGCGCCCTAAGAGGGTGGGCACGCACCCCACCGCTCGTGGGCTCCTTGTGGCTCCCCAGACCGACTTCCTTCGCCTATATATATATATATATATATATATATATATATATATATATATATATATATATATATATATATATATATCTACGTACCCCGAAAACATCCAGGAGCACCACAAAAACCTATTTCCACCGCCACAACCTTCTGTACCCGTGAGATCCCATCTTGGAGCCTTTACCGACACTCTGCCGGAGGAGTAATCGATCACGAAGGGCTTCTACATCAATTCCATAGCCTCTTTGATGAGTTGTGAGTAGTTTACCACAAACCTTCGGGTCCATAGTTATTAGCTAGATGGCTTCTTCTCTCTCTCTTTGAATCTCAATACAATGTTCTCCTCGATCTTATTGGAGATCTATTCGATGTAACTCTTTTTTTGGTGTGTTTGTCAAGACCCGATGAATTGTGGGGTTACGATCAAGTTTATCTATGAAAAATATTTGAATCTCCTCTGAATTCTTTTATGTATGATTGGTTATCTTTGCAAGTCTCTTCGAATTATCAATTTGGTTTGGCCTACTAGATTGATCTTTCTTGCAATGGGAGAAGTGCTTAGCTTTGGGTTCAATCTTGCGGTGTCCTTTCCTAGTGACAGCAGGGGCAGCAAGGCATGTATTGTATTGTTGCCATCGAGGATAAAAAGATGGGGTTTATATCATATTGCTTGAGTTTATACTTCTACATCATGTCATCTTGCCTAATGCGTTACTATGTTCTTATGAACTTAATACTCTAGATGCATGTTGGATAGCGGTCGATGTGTGGAGTAATAGTAATAGATGCAGGCAGGAGTCGGTCTACTAATCTTGGACGTGATGCCTATATACATGATCATGCCTAGATATTCTCATAACTATGCACTTTTCTATACTTATGTTATCTTGAGAGAAGCCACTAGTGAAACCTATGGCCCCCGGGTCTATTTTCCATCATATAAGTTTTCGATCTACTTTATTTTGCAATCTTTACTTTTCAATCTACATCATAAAAATACCAAAAATATTTATCTTGTCTTATTATATCTATTAGATCTCACTTTCGCAAGTGGCCGTGAAGGGATTGACAACCCCTTTATCGCGTTGGTTGCAAGGTTCTTGTTTGTTTGTGTAGGTATGAGGGACTTGGAGTGTAGTCTCCTACTGGATTGATACCTTGGTTCTCGAAACTGAGAGAAATACTTACGCTACTTTGCTGCATCACCCTTTCCCCTTCAAGGGAAAAACCAACGCATGCTCAATAGGTAGCACACTCCCCCTATGTCCATGCCTACAACCAAACAGGATATCAAGTTGAGTATGGTGGGGTGTGCAGGGATTCAAGCTACATTGCTCGAATCAATGATATTTATCTAATGCCTTAACTCGCGAAATCTTGCTTCATCCAAGGGCTTCATGAAAATATCTACAAGGTTATCATGAGTGTTGACATATTTGAGCGTGATTGCTACGTCTTGAGCTAGCGTTGGTTTTCCCCGAAGAGGAGAGGGTGATGCAGCAAGTGTAGCGTAAGTATTCCCCTCAGTTTTGACAACCAAGGTATAAATCCAGTAGGAGGCTCCTCAAAAGTCCCACGCACCTACACAAACAAACTGGGAACACGCAACCAACACAATAAAGGGGTTGTCAATCCCTTCACGGCCACTTGCGAAAGTGAGATCTGATAGAGATAGTATGATAAGATAAATATATTTTTGGTATTTTATAATATAGATGCAAAAAGTAAAGATGCAAATAAAGTAGATTGAAAGCAAATATGATAAGAGATAGACCCGGGAGCCATAGGTTTCACTAGAGGCTTCTATCGAGATAGCATAAGTATTACGGTGGGTGAACAAATTACTGTCGAGCAATTGATAGAAAAGCGCATAGTTATGAGATTATCTAGGCATGATCATGTATATAGGCATCACATCCATAATAAGTAGACCGACTCCTGCCTGCATCTACTACTATTACTCCACACATCGACTAACTCCTGCCTACATCTAGAGTATTAAGTTCATAAGAACAGAGTAATGCATTAAGAAAGATGACATGATGTAGAGGGATAAACTCATGCAATATGATGTAAACCCCATCTTGTTATCCTCGATGGCAACAATACAATACGTGTCTTGCAACCCTTTCTGTCACTGGGTAAGAACACCGCAAGATTGAACCCAAAGCTAAGCACTTCTCCCATGGAAAGAAAGACCAATCTAGTAGGCCAAACCAAACTAATAATTCAAAGAGACTTGCAAAGATAACTCAATCATACATAAAAGAATTCAGAGAAGATTCAAATATTATTTATAGATAAACTTGATCATAAACCCACAATTCATCGGATCTGGACAAACACACCACAAAAAGAGATTACATCGAATAGATCTCCACAAGAGAGGGGGAGAACATTGTATTGAGATCCAAAAAGAGAGAAGAAGTCATCTAGCTAATAACTATGGACCCGTAGGTCTGTGGTAAACTACTCACAACTCATCGGAGGGGCAAGGATGTTGATGTAGAAGCCCTCTATGGTCGATTCCCCCTCCGGCAGAGTGCCGGCGAAGGCTCCAAGATGGGATCTCACGGATACAGAAGGTTACGGAGGTGGAAATTGTGTTTCGTGGTGCTCCTTGATGTGTTCGGGGTACGTAGGTATATATAGGAGGAAGAAGTACATCGATGGATGCCCGAGGGGCCCAAAAGACAGGTGGGCGCGCCCTACAGGGGGGGCGCAGCCCCTGTCTCGTGGGGTCCTCCGGAGCTTCTTGACTTGCACTCCAAGCTCTCCGGATCACATTCGTTCCAAAAATCACGCTCCCGAAGGTTTCTGTCGGTGTCAAAACCGGCGGATCTCGGGTAGGGGGTCCCGAACTGTGCGTCTAGGCGGATGGTAACAGGAGACAGGGGACACGATGTTTTTACCCAGGTTCGGGCCCTCTCGATGGAGTTAAAACCTTACTCCTTCTTGATTAATATTGATGATATGGGTAGTACAAGAGTTGATCTACCACGAGATCAGAGAGGCTAAACCCTAGAAGCTAGCCTATGGTATGATTGTTGTTCGTCCTATGGACTAAACCTCTTCGGTTTATATAGACACCGGAGAGGGCTAGGGTTACACAGAGTCGGTTACAATGGGAGGAGATCTACATATCGTATCGCCAAGCTTGCCTTCCACGCCAAGGAAAGTCCTATCCGTACACGGGAAGAAGTCTTCAATCTTGTATCTTCATAGTCCGGGAGTCCGGCCAAAGGTCATAGTCCGGCCATCCGGACACCCCCTAATCCAGGACTCCCTCAGTAGCCCCTGAACCAGGCTTCAATGACGATGAGTCCGACACGCAAATTTGTCTTCGGCATTGCAAGGCGGGTTCCTCCTCTGAATACTTCATAGAAGATGTTGAACACAAGGATAGTGTCTGGCTCTGTAAAATAAGTTCCACATACCACAGTAGAGAGAATAATATCTGCACAAATCTAATCTGCTGACGTATTCCTTAGCGTGACATCATGCCACAGCCAAGCCTTTATTCGAATCATTTTACTGTCCCACCTCAGCGTGTTTAGCGAGGCAGTTTCCTTGGCGTCTTGTCAAAGTAGAGATCGTGTCCTCTTATTCCGGGATTCTCATCAATACGGGCGTGGGTACCCCAACCATGCCATCAATCGCGGCGCTTGGGAGATAAGCGAGTTTTACTAGGCTGGTGGGGGCACGCAGCTTCGGCCGCCCATATAAGGAGATAAGAATTCACTCTTTCAATCTACGCCTTCTTCCTCTTTTGCTTATCCATTTCCGCGCACTCGAGCTCCAGCGCCCAAGTCCGCACTTCCCACCTCAACCTTCTCCAATCATGTCCGGAGCGGGAGGTAGATGGATGGCCTCCACCATCACAGAGGGGCACATCAGAAAGTTGAGGAAAGCCGGATACTTGTCTAACGACATCGCGCACTGGCTCCCAAATGAGGGGCAACTCATCCCCACCCCTAGGCCCCATGAGAGGGTGGTGTTCCTCAACCACTTCCTCCGCGGACTGGGCTTCCCACTTCACCCCTTTGTCCGGGGGCTCATGTTCTACTACGTCCTGGATTTCCATTATCTGGCCCGGAACTTCATCCTCAACATCTCGGCGTTTATCGTCGTGTGCGAGGTCTTCCTCTGCATCCAGCCCCACTTCGGCTTATGGTTGAAGACCTTTAATGTCAAGCCGAAGGTCGTGGGCGGCCGACAAGAGGAGTGCGGAGGCGCCATGGTGGGCAAGATGGCCAACGTCACATGGCTCGAGGGCTCCTTTGTGGAAACCATCAAAGGGTGGCAATCGGGGTGGTTCTACATCACCGAACCGCGTGACCCTGAATGGGCAGCGGCCCCCGAGTTCCGATCTGGCATCCCCACACGGCTTACCTCATGGAAAGAGACGGGCCTATCATGGGGTAATTCGGTGGAAGTGACCGGACTCCAAACCTGCGTCAAAGACCTGATCGACAGGAAGGTGAAACTTGTCACCGTAGTCCAGGTCATGCTCTTCCACCGGATCCTCCCGTGTCAACGACGGGCTTTTAATTTGTGGGAATTCGACCCGGCCCAGCACCAAACTTTGTCCAGGCTCTTCGACACAATGCACGAAGATGCCTGGAAGGTGCTTTTCAAGAGCTCCGAGGTTCACCCTCCCGTTACCGAGGATCGCGGATTCTGCATGAAGCGCCAAGCCTGCGCGGTAAGCTTAGTTTACCCATTACAGGGTACTTGTTTTTCATAGTTTTACTCTATGTGGGATCTAAACTCCCATTCCTTTAACAGGACTGGCAGAAGAAGGCCGGACAAATAGACTGTCCGGCTCCTTTCCCCGAAGGCCCAGCAGACGGCCACTTGGCAAAGCTGCTGGTTCCGGCACCTCACGTGGTGCCGGAGAAGAAGGCCACGGGGACTCGAAAGAGTTCCCGGTGCCTGGTGGTGTCGGATTCATCGTCCGACAACCCCGAAGTGCCCTCCGCCTCCGAAGACGAGGAGGAGGAAGAAGAAGCCTCTCCCCCTCCAGCGGGGTGAGGAAATAAAAGGAAGGCCGCCCCAACTGGGGAGGCTGGAGGGTCCAAGAAGGGGAAGACACTTCTTCCGGACTACGGGTCCGACGCCGACGACGGCGGAGAGGAATGGCCATCCAGGGCCAAGCCCCTAGCAAAATCGTAAGTATCCGGATACCAGAATAACTTTTGGCGTTCCTCTATTGTACAGTACCTTCTGACGCCAAATTCAATCATGCAGTCCGCCCAAGGCTCAGCTCGGCGATTCGTCGAGCGGCTCCCTGGATTCGTCGGATGTGAATAGCGCTTCACTTCCGACGGCCTCCTCCCCTCGCCCTACGGACGATGCGGAGGTGGAGTCCCAGATGAGGCCACACCAGGAGGTGGTGGTCCTGGAGGCGCCGCAAGGCGACCTCTCGGATTCTAGGCCCAAAGGGGATGAAGCCCCAGAGGAAGTCCGGCCCTGGGCCGGACACCGTTCCAGAACCTTCAGTGATTCCGGAGTCCGGTAGGCTCCCCCTGTCACATCCCTAGCTTCTGGCAATGCACTAGTGCTAGTCTTTGGTGATGCATCATGTTTACTTTTATAGAAAATTGAAATGGGGATTGTCCAAACCCTAGCATTAAAGGAATTCACTAGGTTCACCTAAAATATTTTCAGTAAGTCCAAATGGCCTTCAAAAATGTTCATCATTTATGGGAAATACTGTAAACAGTAGCCAGAGGTGATGCACATTTTTCCATGACATATTTGGGCTCTGAATTAAATCTTACTCTATTTTGAATTTGGGCATTTAAATCCTATAAAATATTTAAATATACTCCAAACAATGGCCATAAGCAGTTTGGTGATTTTTGAGTGTGCCTAAGTATTTTTAATCAAGCCATCAAGTTGCACAAGAAATAGAAAACAGAAATAAAAGGGAGAGAGAGAGACTTACCTGGCCTCACTGTGCAGGCCACCTGGCCAGCCCAGCTGGCAGCCCACCTGCTGGCCCAGCCCAGCAGCCCTCCCCCTATCGTCTTCCTCCTGCCAGGAGGACAGACAAGTGTGTGGCAAGAGCGCCGACGATGCCTTGCCACCTCTTGCTTCAGATGCGTAGCCTCGACCCCCCCAGATATGCCACGGAGACGCCACGCAGCCCCCCTACTCCTCTCGCTCTCTCCCCGTGCTCATTCCGTCCCCTGGATCTCTCTCCCTCACGCACCGAGTGGAGTCCGTCGCCGCCGTTCACTGCCACCGCATTCACCGAGCTCCCCTCGCCCCTCTGTTTTGTCCAACGGGCTCGCCTCCACGCCATGGATCACCAAGACGAAGCACACGCTCGCGGGATGCCTGAAACGTCGCCATCGAGCTCATCATCGTCCTCCACCCCGACGATCTCCGCCCGTCGATTCACCGCCCCGAGCGCCTCCCCGAGCCCACGGAGCTTCTCTTCGGCCTCCCTGTGAGCTCCTGTTGCTTCCCCCTCGCTCTCCCCCTCCGTTTCCGTCCCCTAGCCCCGTTTTCCGATCGAGCCCGAGAGCTCACCGCCGCCGGCCATGGCGCCGCCATAGCTAGAGCGCATGCACGACGCATTAGATCCCACCCCCGTGCTCAGCGAGTCCACAGGACTCCGTAGCAACCCGCAGCTCGTCCTCCCGTGCACCAAAATGCCGTGTCCGAGTGTGCCCGTACTCCGGCCGCCGCGGAAGTGCTCACCGCCGTCAACTCCGGTCATCCCAGAAGCTGCCACTTGCACCACCCGACACGCCTTCGTGCGGGCTTTCGAAAGAGCCTAGCCGCGCTTCGAACGGCCGCCGGAATCGGCCGGTCGGACTACCTCCGCCGTCGGCTATGGTCGCCGGCGGCTAACCGCCGACGTAACCGGCCATTAGGGCCTAAGCACCCTACTAACAACCCCCTAGAGTCAATGACAGCCGGGCCCCACCGCCTAACTAACCAGCTAATTAAAATAGTGTTAGGAATTAATTAGCATTAAAATTAGGCTAAATAGGCAGTTAGCATATTCCTTGGTATATTCTAACAGGTCGTTAGAATCCTAGCGTTGTCCAGACGCAGTAGATAGCAAACCATCGTCATGTCTTCTCAAACCGTCGTCGTGCCTATCTGAAACGACGGGAATCATGTAACCGACGCTGTAAGAATCTGTTCAGGACATATATAAACCTCAACACAACATCAATGAAAACATCCTTTTCACTTCAATCTTTCTTGTTTCTCTTTACGTCATCAGCACTGCTCGAACCAGAGAATAGGCTACAGGAGAGAAAGAAAGGTGAGCAGAGATGGGTTCTCTGCCGGACCTTGCTTTCGCCTTCGCTCGATTTGTGGCCAGGGAATGTCGGGGCTTTCGTTTTCCTCACCGGACTTTTGGTATGGCTGCTACTCGTCACCGGAACTTCGGCCACCGCCGTCAGCGTCGCCTGAACAGGAATGGCGGCCTCCGCCGCTGCAATGCACCATATCATGCTCCTCTTCGTCGCTACGGTTCTGGTGGTGGCCTCCTTCGCCGCCATACCAATCGTCAGCGCCTTCACTGTGGTCACCGCCGGGTGCACCGCAGCAACTTCCCTGGAGCGCCAGGACCGAGTACCAGGGCGGATGCACCCAGGGAAGACGTCCTGGTCATGCCCCAAGAGGCTGCTGCCGCACCAAACGTTGTCGACGAACAGGTTGCTGTAGGGGGCGGGATCGAGTACGAGGATGAGGCCTCTGCCTCCAACATCACCACTGATGCCGCGGAACTGCCGCCTCCTCCGCCTGTGTACGCGCCCATGGAGTGGATGCTTGCCAGACCAAGCGTCGGATGGCTCGTCGATTACCCAGATCGCTACTTCTCAAATGAGGAAATCGCGGCGCCGCCTCCACTGATGTACTCTTGCCCAGGCTACGGCTACGGGTCGAGGCTCCCGTCCCCGACGCCATCCGACGAGGACCCGGAGAACTTCAACCCGCCGGCCTACGATTCACTGCCGGAGTTCTCCTCCCCGCCGGCTGTAGTCCCTCTGGACGCGCTCAAGCCCCGGCTCGTCATCAACCTCCTGCCGAAGGTGAAGACAGAGGAGATCAAGGCCGCTGTGCTGACGCTCGCTCTCCCAGTGTTCCCCAACCTCAACCTCCCAACGCGAGATGTGGAGGAGGAAGAACACCAGGAAGCGGCGCCGCCGTCAGCACTCCCGACACCCTCGCCGGAAGCCCGTGTGCTACTCCGCCGCCTTGCATCCGCCATGGCTGCTCGCCCCACTGGAATCCGCGTGGGCACCTGGTCGCCCGAGGCACTCGGTCTCACTGGTCGCGTCGCGGATCCCCGCCCCCACGAGGCCGCCCCTCAACTCCCCTCCTCCTCTGCGGAAGGGCCGCTCCGCCGCTGATGGAGCCGGCCGTGGGCACCGGCGAGGAGCAGGGCCAAGCACTGGTGATTTGGGAGTGGAGGCATTTGGTGTCGTACCTTATCTGTCCTCTGGTCGATCCCCCTTTTAACCAGAATGCTCCAAGCGGTGCATACATAGGCCATGGACCAAAACAGGCCACGTCTCCTGTAGTCCTGCCACTAGTGATGTGTAGTACTAATATAATCCAATTTGTATTAGACGTACTAATTAGACGTACTCCTAGTTTGTATTTTCCTAGCTGGATATCTATATGGTGTTGTAAATCTATATCGTAGCCCTTACAACCATTTATATCTGTAATATGACATGTTTATTAATATTTGTTTTAATATATTATAACATGTTATTTGGTACAACAATTTTATTTTGCATTTAAAAAATATTTTTTTCAAGCAATATTCTCTCATTAATATGAGATAAAAAGGCCAAACAAAATATATGATTATCTTGAATTATATTTGTGCAATCACACAGTAATGGCATCTCTACTGTATATTATAGTTTGCTTATTACTCAGAGGCATTTTTTATGCCTCCATAGTGCTCTTCCAAATATATCAAAATTCGAAGATATATACATATATGGCTTACAAATTATAAGTGTTCCTCTAGAACATATTTGTTGTTTACCAAAATAAATTTTACTATCAAGTAAAATCAATCAAATGCATGACCATACATGCAGGAAATATGGCTGACATCACTAAGAAAGAATTCCAAGAACTACAAATAGATGGAAGTAACTATCTATCATGGGCCAT
>NC_057801.1:105368203-105404489 GCF_018294505.1 Triticum aestivum | reverse complement strand
TACCTCAAGTGGTAAAGTATGCAGCATTGCACTACATAATGCACCATCTCCATCCTGATTTAAAAACTGAATATTTGATGGAGGAGGATCCCTTAGCTTTGTGGGACTCCCTCAAGGAGAGATATGACCAACAAAGAGCAGTAATGTTGCTGGAAGCCCAAAGAGAATGGTCTCTTATAAGGTTTCAGGACTTTAAGTCTGTTGCTGCATATAATTCTGCAGTGCATAAAATTAACTCCAAACTAAGATTTTGCAATCAACAAGTTTCAGATACAGACTTAATAGAGAAAACTTTATGCACTTTCCATCCCTCGATGAGGATATTGCAACAGCAGTATCGTCAACAGAAATACACAAAGTATTCTGAGCTCATATACACATTACTTCAGGCTGAGAAGCATGATGAACTTCTCATGAAGAATCACAATGCTTGCCCAACGGGTGCCATGCCTATCCCTGAAGCACATGCTAATTCTCATTATACTAGTAAATTTGGAAACCGTAAAAGGAACTTCCAGAAATTCAAGGGAAAATGGAAAAGGAACAATGGTCAAAAGACCAACGGTCAAAATAAGGGGAAAAGTCATTTAAAGAAAAATGATCAAAATGACAACTCTCAAACTTGTCAAAGGTGTGGATGCATGAATCATTGTACTAATCAATGCCAAATTCCCAAGAACCTTGTGGATCTATACATGAAGTATGGAGGAAAAGGCAAACAAGTTCATGGAAATAAAGCTGAAGCTCACTTCAACGCCATTCAAGATAACCCTCAAGCTGGTCCTTCTCAAAATGCTACTCAAGTATACAAGCCAAAGGACGATCTCATCCTCGATGAAGACACGCTTGTGGATTACACCCGAGATGTTTTTGGAGACCTCAGTTAATCTCCATAAACAAATTGATGTCACTTAGCTATTTAAATACTACAAAACGTTATATATTATATAACAATAAGTAGAATAAAGTCTTTCAGACTATGTATACTGCATTATGTGAATCAGACATAATATTGTAATGAATTTATATTTGAGATTGTAATATGAATATTATGTATGTGATTTAATGAATATATGAATAAAAATAAATTTATTCTAAAATATTCTTTTTCTATCTATAGCATTTTAACGGGAACAATCCGATGGAAGAAGAGTTATGTTTAGTGGATAGTGCTACCACTAACACAATTCTAAGGGAAGCAAAATATTTCCAAACTCTTACTAAGAGAAAGGAAAATGTTATGACCATAACAGGAAGTAACAAAGCAATTATTGGTTCAGGAAGAGCCACATTCACACTCCCTATGGGCACTACTATCGTAATTCAGAATGCACTCTTGTATCCTGAATCTACACGTACCCTTATAAGTTTCAAAGATATCTGATCTAACAATTTCCATCTTAAAACAATAGAGGTGGATAACAAAGAATATTTTCTTTTAACAAAAAGCAACGGATATGAGGAACAAACTCTTGAAAAATTCCCTTCATTTTCATACGGATTATACTTTACATACATAAAACCCGTACCTTATGTTGTGTACAAAATATTTTTTCAAAATCTTGATAAATTCAAGACTTGGCATGATCGCCTTGGTCATCCTGGAATAGGTATGATGAGAAAAATTATAAGTAATTCTGTTGGTCATAATTTACCAATTAAAAGATTTCCCAAATCATTAGATTTTGTATGCACCGCCTGTGCTACGGGGAAATTAATTATTAAGCCATCTTATCTTAAAGTTAAAAATGAGTCGCTTAATTTTCTTGAAAGAATTCAAGGAGATATATGTGGTCCAATTCAACCTCTATCCGGACCATTTAGGTACTTCATGGTGCTCATCGATACATCTACTAGATGGTCACATGTGTGTCTATTATCCACACGTAACCATGCCTTTGCCAAATTAATTGCTCAAATTATCAAATTGAGAGCAAATCATCCTGAACACAAGATAAAAACAATAAGAATGGACAATGCTGCTGAATTTAGTTCACATGCATTTAATGATTATTGTATGGCTTTAGGAATCCATCTAGAACATTCAGTACCCTATGTTCATACTCAAAATGGAATTGCTAAATCTTTAATCAAAAGAGTAAAATTAATTGCTAGACCACTATTACAGAATTGCAATTTATCAACCTCTTGTTGGGGACATGCGGTTTTACATGCCGCAGATCTGATGCAAGTTAGACCAACTGCATATCATGAAACTTCCCCATTTCAAATAGTACGTGGCACTCAGCCAAGTATTTCCCATCTGCGAAAATTCGGTTGCGTTGTATATGTACCAATATCACCACCGCAGCGTACCTCTATGGGACCCCATAGAAAATTAGGAATCTATGTGGGATATAATTCTCCGTCAATTATAAAATATTTAGAACCCCTAATAGGGGAACTATTCACAGCCCGGTACGCTGACTCAATTTTTGATGAGGACCATTTCCCGGCATTAGGGGGAGAAACAAACCACAAAGAATGCCAGGAAATAGATTGGAATGTAACAGGCATTCAGTCCTTAGATCCACGTACTAAAGAATCTGAATCTGAAGTTCAGAAAATTATAGATTTGCAACACTTTGCAAATAACCTGCCAGATGCATTTACTGATCACAAAGGTGTCACTAAATCTTATATCCCCGCAGTTAATCCACCAGAACGAGTAGAGGTACCAAATAAAACTACTCAACTCCCAATTACAAATAAAAGGGGGAGAAATCTGGTCACAGGGGAAAAGGCTTCTCTAAAGACCCCGCGGAAACAAACAAAATCAAAATCTATGACAGTAAATGCAAATCAACCTCAAGTTGACGGACACCAAATTGATGTTCATCATCAAGAATCCAACATAAATGTGCACACAAATTATAATGTTGGGATATTGAAACAATCAGCCTCCGTTTCTACGGGAACATATGGAGCCTGAAGAAATTAATGAAATATCCATAAATTCTATTGATTCAGGAGAAACATACAATAGAAGCACTAAAGTTGTCGACACAGATTTCTCCTCGAAAATTGCTGAAACCCTTCAACTGGATCCAGAGCCAAAATCTATGAAAGAGTGCCTCAAGCGCTCAGATTGGCCTAACAATTACACTCGCTTAATAAAAGAGAGGTATTTTCTAAAATAATACCTACTCCTCATAAAGTCTTCCCTGTGGGGAGCTAAATGGGTTTTTGTTCGAAAAAGGAATGAAAATAATGAGGTTGTGCAATATAAAGCGAGACTAATAGCTCAAGGATTTACGCAGAGACCCGGTATCGACTAGGACGATACATATTCTCCTGTAATGAATGGAATTACATTTCGATACTTAATATATTTGGCGGTACAAATGAATCTACAAATGCAGTTAATGGATGTGGTGACCGCTTATCTATATGGGTCACTAGATGCAGAAATTTATATGAAAGTTCCTGGTGGACTTAAAATTCCGAATCCAAATAAAGATCGCAACATTTATTGTGTAAAACTACAAAAGTCACTCTATGGCTTGAAGCAGTCAGGTAAAATGTGGTATAACCGACTCAGTGAGTTCCTTCTCAGTAAAGGGTACTCGAATAACAATGATTGCCCATGCGTGTTTATAAAGAAATCCTCAAAGGGATTTTGCATCATCTCAGTATATGTTGATGATCTCAACATCATTGGCAACGCATCAGATATAACTGTAGCACGCAATTATTTAATGACGGAGTTTGAGATGAAAGATTTGGGAAGAACCAAATTCTGCATAGGTATACAACTTGAGAATTTTCCCTCATGAATACTCGTTTATCAACCCGCTTACATTCAGAAAATTTTGGAAAAATTCAACATGGATAAATCATATGCATCCAAAACACCTATGGTCATCAGATCCCTTGATATGAACAAGGATCCTTTTAGACCAAGGGATGATAACGAGGAGGTATTAGGACCTGAGTTTCCATACCTTAGTGCCATAGGAGCACTAATGTACCTTTCAAATTGTACTAGACCAAACATTGCTTTTGCGGTAAATTTACTGGCTCGACATAGTGCAGCTCCAACAAAATGCCATTGGACAGGAGTAAAGAATATCTTCAGATATTTACAAGGTACTAAAGATCTTGGTTTATTCTATCGGAAAAATCAAGACATGACCCTGATTGGTTATTGTGACGTTGGATATCTTTCTGATCCCCATAATGCCAGGTCACAAACAGGGTTTGTATTTTTACATGGTGGAACTGCTATTTCATGAAAGTCAACAAAACAGACATTAGTAGCAACTTCCACTAACCACTTTGAAATAATTGCATTATTCGAAGCCTCACGAGAATGTGTATGGCTCCGTAGAGTGATAAATCATATTCGGACATCATGCGGTATTGGTTCATTACAATCACTAACCATTATCTATGAAGATAATGCTGCATGTGTTGCTCAAATGCATATGGGATATGTTAAACGTAATATCACAAAACATATCTCTCCAAAATTATTTTTTCCTCATGAATTATAGAAAGATGGAGAGATTAATATTTTGCAAACAAAATCTTGTGACAATCTTGCGGATTTGTTCACTAAGTCTTTACCAGTGGCAAGATTTCAAAAATGCATTTATGGCATTGGTATGAGACAAATACGAAATTTGCAAAATTTGGGGGGAGAAATTTCCTAGAACTAAACTTATGAGTTTTCCAACGGATTTATCATGTAGTTCTGAATAAGTGATTAATTATACTAATGATATATTATTTTCTATAGATCCTCTTATATTTTCTTACAGGGATATAAATAATACAAGATTAAAGATTCTCAAAGTTGTAAGATCAAGGATCAAGAGAACTCAAGACTTTCTACACTCAGGATATATGAAGATTCTTAAGACAATGAAGATTAATAACAGTGATGTCCAAGGGGGGGTGTTAGGAATTAATTAGCATTAAAATTAGGATAAATAGGCAGTTAGCATATTCCTTAGTATATTCTAACAGGTCGTTAGAATCCTAGCATTGTCCAGACGCAGTAGATAGCGAACCATCGTCATGTCTTCTCAAACCGTCGTCGTGCCTTTCTAAAACGACAGGAATCATGTAAACGACGCTGTAAGCATCTGTTCAGGACGTATATAAACCTGAACACAACATAAATGAAAACATCCTTTTCACTATAATCTTTCTTGTTTCTCTTCAAATAGTTTAAGGTTAATAAAATTGCAGTGGGCCCACACGTCAGTTTTGACTACGCTGACGTGGCCGTTTACCAGGCCCACCTGTTTGTGACTCCAGCCAGTGTTGTGTCACTGACCTAGGGGTCCCACCGGTCAGGTTTGACCCGGGGCAGCCATGTTGACCCTGCTGACGTCAGCCTAACGTAGTGCTGACGCAGTAAATCCTTTTATCAAATTAGTTAATTCTATTTAATCAGAAAATCTAGAAAAAGGCTTAAACTTCTAAAAATCATATAAATTCAACCGTAACTCCAAATGAAATAAGTTATATATGAAAAATGATCAGCAATATCCAATCTATCCATCTGCACTGGTTTCATGCATGTTTAAGCAACTTAAACCTGCTGTTTATATCAAAACATGATAATGCACTTTATTAAGTCATAGTTTCAATTTGAACTTGAACCTTGGGTTCAAACTAACTCAAACCCATCTGATTATAGTTGCATTAGCCAACACACTCATTTTGCCATGTCATGATCATGCATCATATTGTGCATTGCATTGATTGTGTTTCCTTCTGTGTTGCTGGTATTTGTCCCCTCTTCATAGACGTGATACCGACGATGAGATCGATGACACTGATGAAGAGCTATACTATCTTCAGAAGTGCTAGGCAAGCAAAACCTCATTGTTCATTCCGATACAATCCCACTCCCTCGCTCCTCCTCTCTTTTACTGCATTAGGACAACAACGATTCATCTATTACTTGCTGCGGTAGCTGAACCCCTTTATCCTCTGCATGACCTGTCATTGCCACAGTAAATAGATGAAACCCACTAGCATGAGTCGGAGTTGTTTGAGCCCTGTTGTGCCTACTCATTCATGCTTGTTTGTCATGCCTGCTACTGCTTAGAATTGAGTCAGGTCTGATTCATCAGGGATGAATCAGAGATGTGTGAACATGTCCTACTGCGTGTGAGCTAAGTGTGTCAACACGATTTGGTAAAGGTAGCTGTGAGAGGCCATGTAGGAGTACATGGTGGGTTGTCTCATTGGAGCCGTCCTCAGGAACTGAGTTCTGTGTTTGTGATCCATGAAACAATTACTACCAAGCATTGGGCCCGAAACCAATGGACCCTCTCGGCTTCTTAATCACCCTTGTCCTCTGTCCAGGAGTTGCAAGTAGTTTCTGGTGTTTGTAGTATGCTGGAGGCCGTGGGCAGCGCTGACCCGAGGGGTGGGCTGTGATGCGGTAGGCACGTGGCACGGTGTATCGGGCGCCCGTTTGGTGTCTCGGGAACCCTGCACACATCGTTCGGGGCCCTATGTGGAAACCTCGGCCGGACTCCCTGCGGATGGAACCTGAATAGGCGATAAACCTAGACTAGAGACTTGAGTGTTTAGGTAGGCCATGGCCGACACCCTCGTTGGGCTTCCGCTTGAAGGTTGTCGAGTACATGTCGTGTAAACGGTGGTAAGTGGTGAGAGCGTGTGTGAAGAAGTACACCCCTGCAGGGTTAACATCATCTATTCGAATAGCCGTGTCCGCAGTAAAGGACTTTTGGGTTGCCTGTACAGTTCATAGACAAGTGAAAGTGGATACTCTAAAATACGCAAGATAAGCGTGAGTGCTATGGATGGCGTTCTCGTAGGGAGACGGGAACGGATCCATAGTGGTGTATTGAAATGGTGAATATGTGGACTCGTGTGCGCCACCTCAAAGAGTTACTTGCAGTCGTAGTTTAGGATAGCCACTGAGTCAAAGCTGGCTTGCTACAGTTAAACCCCACCACCCCCTTTGTTGATAATGATGCATATGTAGTTAGTTCTGATGTAAGTCTTGCTGGGTACATTTGTACTCACGTTTGCCTATTTTATGTTTTTGCAGAGAGACTTTAGTCTCGCTAGTAGTTCCGTGTGGACTTCGACGTTTAGCTTGTTACCTCAGCTACAATCTTGTGCCTTCGGCAGGATCTGGTAGATAGTCATGCTTCTCAGCCTTTTTCATTTCTAGACGTCTGTACTCAGACATGATAAGCTTCCGCTTGTGCTTTGACTTGTATGCTCTGAATGTTGGGTCGTTGACCCATGTTTGTAATATCTCGCTCCTCGGAGCCTACTGAATAAATACTTGAGTCGTAGAGTCATGTTGTGATGCCATGTTGTATTTGCACATATCGAGCATATTGCGTGTATATTATTGAAATGCTTGGTATGTGTGGGATCTGACTATCTAGTTGTTTATCCTTGGTAGCCTCTCTTACCGGGAAATGTCTCCTAGTGTTTCCACTGAGCCCTGGTAGCTTGCTACCGCTCCGGAACACTTAGGCTGACCGGCATGTGCCCTTCGTTCCTGTGTCTGTCCCTTCGGGGAAATGTCACGCGATGCCTACCGGAGTCCTCTTAGCCTGCAACAGCCCAGTTTACCGGAGTCCTGCTAGCCCAGTTGCTACAGCCCGGATTCACTCACTGATGACCGACACGTTCGTTGTTGGGTCATGTATGCCTGTCCCTGTAAGTTAGTGCCACTTTGGGTTTACGACTAGCCATGTCAGCCCGGGTTCTTTGTCATATGGATGCTAGCGACACTATCATATACGTGTGCTAAAAGGCGCAAACGGTCCCGGGCCTGGTAAGGCGACACCCATGGGAATACCGTGTGTGAGGCCGCAAAGTGATATGAGGTGGTACATGCTAGATCGGTGTGGCATTGAGTCGGGGTCCTGACAGCTTTGGTATCAGAGCTTGACTGCCTGTAGGATTACCAAGCAAAACCGGTCAAAGTTGAGTCTAGAAATTCTTTAGTTATATAATGGAATTGATTGTGGGATGGAACGTAAGGCTCTTTTCACTTCTTATCCCTTATGCCTTCTGATCCGAGTCATCTTATCTTTCCTACGGGGTTAAGAAACTAGGCTTTCTCTTCTTTTATCAGGATCACGTGTTAATAATCCGTAGACTTATAATATTGTTGGATTTAAGCCTCAGTTCAGTCCCTATTACTCTTGTGTGTTCATAGTTGATCTCGGAACCTTGATATTATGATTCTGAGTGCTTATGCCACCATATTTGCAGAATGTCCAAAATCTTGTAGCATTTATAGCCGTTATGCTGTCCGAGTCATCCCAGGTTTCTAAATAGTCTGATGCATTTGCAAATCCCTTCTTCCCGTTCCCGATGTCCCTTTGGTCAGATTAATCACACAAATCAGTGAGTTGAGGTACTTTATTGCCTTGACATATATGTTGGAGTTATTATTATGACCCTAGGTGTTTTAGGGGATCATCTAGTGATCTAGCCATGATCTGTGTTTCTAGTGTGATGACTCTGGCCATCATTCTCGAAAGCATCCCATGATGCCACTTTGTATGTAGGTATTCCACTTCTGGGTTTTGAACCTGAGATTCACCCTACTTACTTCATGTTGATAGTAATTGCTAGCTCCCTTAGGTTATTAGTAACCTTTGCATTAGTCCTCGAGGTCCGTGGTATTTCCTTCTTCCAAATACTATGAACCACTTATGACAGATGTTTGTTGGATCAAAAGATCACAATAGGAGTGCTCTCGATGGGTTCTCCATTCTATATTGCGACTCTGCCAGTTCAACCTTTCTGCATGGGTTATCCGGAAGAAACCTATTGAATTTGATTCGACATACTAACCTATGCATCCACAACTTAGAAAGTTATATGTTCCTTGAGTTGTTCTCTTTAGTTGTATTCTGACCCCGTCTATCATTTGATAGTCAAGAGTATGCGTGCATTCACTGTCGATGCCGATTTTTCCTGTGGTCTGTCAAGCCATTCTATTCCGGAATGACTAGGAGAAACAAACTCCAGCACCTCATCCATATCCAGGATTGGGTTAAAGCAGTTGTATTCCGCAGATCAAATGCAATCCAACTTTTGCTTTGTTCTACCTTGGAGTGTTACCATCATTATATCATGAATATCATGGGAATTGCACCTTCTCCTATGAATTCTTGACGTAGTGATACTTCTCGCCATCATTGTTCATCCCTTGGTTTCTGTGTTATTGTAACGAGAATGCCGACAAGTGAATCGTGGTGTGTGAAATCAATACTCCTAGCAACTCCGTTGCTTGGAAGTTAAATGGACAATAACCTCATTCTTAGCGTGTTGATTACTGAATCATCATCCTATGGTTGATCGTGCTACCTAGTCCTTATTTCCGGTGCACTCTCCGATCAATGAGATAGGATAGTGCCAATCCTTGCTTATTTGATCATATCGTCATGCCCAGAAAAGCAAGATTGTTCTCGAGTTTAGTAACATATTGGTGGTTCGTGATTTTCCGAATATCTTCTCGGTAGTATCACCAGGTCGTCACCTGACTGTTATGTTGAGCTTGTGATCAAGTTGGTTTTCTTATAAACCACCCCTTCTCCAAGAATCTGTGTTGGATACCCCTAAGATAGTTGGATAAGCTAAACAACAACTTGGAGAGTTGGAAGATGAAAGCTTGTCAGACTTAGTTCATTTTAAGGGATATCTTGTCTCTCTGTGTGTGTGTGTGTGTGTGTGTGTGTTGAAGATAGACGATATCTTCCCTGATTGAACCTAGTGGTCAATTATTGGATCTATCGCCTTGCCAAAACTTTGATTTGAGTATGGGTTATCCTAAAATCAAATCAGAACCAACGATGTTCGTAATGTTGTCTTACTCGTGGTTGATTCCTCGGGCATACACCATTATATCTCTTGGGTCTGACCAATGCTATCACTTATTCACATAATTATGGAATTCCACTTACATGGAAACCTGGATGAATTTTTGTTGATCCCATTAGCAACATTGTTATCTTCTCCATGATCTGTGTTGAACATCCAGCTAGTATTGGAAACTTTTATAAGCATTTCTTCATGCTAGCTCATGAAGCATATGTTCGGATGTAAGAAGTGACCTCCTCCAGTTCATGTGCATTTGATGCAAGTTGCCGCCATGGATTCGAGAAAGTCAATGTTGCTTCCTCTGGAATCATCCCAAGTCAGTCATGCATGTGCGAAGTATACATTGGTTTGTGAGATTAGCTACCTTCACTCCATATGCATTCCTAGCACACCAAGCCACTGGTTGATTTGTTAAAGGAAGAGAAGTTCCTTCTTAAGAGCTAGACTTAGGCAAGGACTTCGATATCCTCGTTGATGGTTCCCCACCGGAACTCGGTAGTGTTTTATTATAAGACTACTACGTGGTCATGCTTGTCTGCGACAGCATGTTCACATGTATGTAGCAGAAACGGCTTATGTTTTGGAGCTTGCTATCATAGTTCATTTCCCGAGAATCTTGCAACACCATCTCGTCGATTTGCGTTGCAAACTTTAATTTTTCTTTCTAGACTTGATGAGTCTGGATTATTCTGACACCACCCAGATCTGAATCTCAGGCGGATATGATGGTTGGAACATTTCCCATGAACTATAATATTGGTCCCTTGATAACCGGTAAAGTGAATGTTGTGGCCAACACACCCAGCCGGAAGACCTATTATTGTAGTATCTTGATTGAGGAAGTTGGCCACCTCCCCATAAGGATTTCGTAGGACTTACTCCCTAGTTGTTCCTTATGGATTTTTGTGCTCCTGAAGTCCGACCCTTTACTTGATGCTCTATATATAAAACCATTTTAATAATGGATTACGCTAGCACATAAAGGAGAACATTAGAAACGGAGTGCTAAATGTCTCTCGGTCGATCATCCAGATTTTGTTTCCTTGGCCTCGCTAAGGTGAAATCTGAGAAGGTGTTATCTTCGTTTGCATCTGCATCGTCCATCACTATTCATCATGGTGGTATGTTGTGTTGCCAGGATCCTTGACACGGATATTGGTAAAACCTTGATGAATATGGAAATGCTCAAGTTCTTGAAAGCACGCATAAGCACTAGGTGTTATCATTAACACTAACTGGGATTGCTCCCAGTTTCTTTGGTTATGCTATAACTTTTCAACAGTGGACTCACTCTCTACTATTGAGCCTCTCCCCAGTTACTAGAATCATTCCCAGCATTTGCACTTTGTTTCCAGCTTGCACCGCCATCGTGCCACCCTACCCTGGATTACCCTTCTCAGTAATTACTGATCAGGATCATTTTCATATGTGGTCCTACCATGGGTCTCGTCCATTTATGATGATAAGCAAAATCATCCCTTGTGTTGTCTTCCACAAGGTAGTACACATCATCCATTCTGGCCCGAGAATGTCATTCTTTCGGACTCCTTCAAATGATCGATTGTGATTTTCCTTAGGCTGGTATAAAGAGTTTCAATGATCTCTGAATCAAAGGTAATTCTTTTTGCCACCTAAGGGGATATATCTACGAGTCACCATCCCTAAGGTGTCTTGTTGTGGTATCATGGCAACTCAACTCCTCACTACGTTGACAACCGTTCACCACCCTCTTAGGTGTGGACTTGTTGTCTACCTAGTGCACCTTTGAAATCTGTTCCAGTCCATCCCTTTGGATGAATGCTCCGTATCTCAGCTTGAGAGATGTTTCTACGTCTCATTTCGGGAGTTGATCTTGTGATCATTAAGATGATCCATCCATGTGGACATGTTTCGCTCTTTTGTCCTCGTGTTGGTTGAAGATCTCGAAAGCAAGGACGTCAAGATCAATTTGAGTCGACAAATCAACAACCTCGAGAATACAGTTGGATCATGAAGTTTTTGATGCTTAGTGTCCCCTTTGCCTTCTTACCTCACGTCTTGAATCTCGGGACGAGATTCTTGTTTAGTAGGGATGAGTTGTCACATCCCTAGCTTCTGGCAATGCACTAGTGCTAGTATTTGGTGATGCATCATGTTTACTTTTACAGAAAATTGAAATGGGGATTGTCCAAACCCTAGCATTAAAGGAATTCACTAGGTTCACCTAAAATATTTCCAGTAAGTCCAAATGGCCTTCAAAAATGTTCATCATTTATGGGAATACTGTAAACAGTAGCCAGAGGTGATGCACATTTTTCCATGACATATTTGGGCTCTGAATTAAATCTTACTCTATTTTGAATTTGGGCATTTAAATCCTATAAAATATTTAAAATGTCCAAATAATCCTAAACTGAAATGTTCCATGTTGGATATACTCCAAACAATGGCCATAAGTAGTTTGGTGATTTTTGAGTGTGCCTAAGTATTTTTAATAAAGCCATCAAGTTGCACAAGAAATAGAAAACAGAAATAAAAGGGAGAGAGAGAGACTTACCTGGCCTCACTGTGCAGGCCACCTGGCCGGCCCAGCTGGCAGCCCACCTGCTGGCCCAGACCAGCAGCCCTCCCTCTGTCGTCTTCCTCCTGCCAGGAGGACAGACAGGTGTGTGGCAAGAGCGCTGACGACGCCTTGCCACCTCTTGCTTCAGCCGCGCAGCCTCAACCCCCCAGGCGTGCCATGGAGACGCCATGCAGCCCCCTACTCCTCTCGCTCTCTCCCCGTGCTCATTCCCTCCCCTGGATCTCTCTCCCTCACGCACCGAGCGGAGTCCGTCGCCGCCGTTCACTGCCACCGCATCCACCGAGCTCCCCTCGCCCCTATGTTTTGTCCAACGGGCTCGCTCGACGCCGTGGATCACCAATACGAAGCACGCGTTCGCGGGATGCCTGAAACGTCACCATCGAGCTCATCATCGTCCTCTGCCCCGACGATCGCCACCCGTCGATTAGCCACCCCGAGCGCCTCCCCGA
The DNA here is from genome assembly GCF_018294505.1 of Triticum aestivum. Classification (NCBI taxonomy): domain Eukaryota; kingdom Viridiplantae; phylum Streptophyta; class Magnoliopsida; order Poales; family Poaceae; genus Triticum; species Triticum aestivum. The sequence goes on along the minus strand of NC_057801.1, from coordinate 105,391,634 downwards.
GCCCACGGAGCTGCTCTTAGGCCTCCCTGTGAGCTCCTGTTGCTTCCCCCTCGCTCTCCCCCTCTATTTTCGTCCCCTAGCCCCGTTTTCCGATCGAGCCCGAGAGCTCACCGCCGCCGGCCATGGCGCCGCCATAGCTAGAGCGCATGCACGACGCATTAGAGCCCACCCCCGTGCTCAGCGAGTCCACATGACTCCGTAGCAACCCACAGCTCGTCCTCCCGTGCACCAAAACGTCGTGTCCGAGCGTGCCCGTACTCCGGCCCCATGGAAGTGCTCGCCGCCGTCAACACCAACCATCCCAGAAGCTCCCACTTGCACCACCCGACATGCCTCCGTGCAGGCTTTCGAAAGAGCCTAGCCGCGTTTCGAACGGCCGCCGGAATCGGCCAGCCGGAGTACCTCCGCCGTCGGCTATGGTCGCCGGCGGCTAACCGCCGACGTAACCGGCCATTAGGGCCTAAGCACCCTACTAACAACCCCCTGGAGCCAATGACAACCGGGCCCCACCGCCTAACTAACCAGCTAACTAAAGTAGTTTAAGGTTAATCAAATTGTAGTGGGCCCACACGTCACTTTTGACTACGCTGACGTGGCCGTTTACCAGGCCCACCTGTCTGTGACTCCAGCCAGTGTTGTGTCACTGACCTAGGGGTCCCACCGGTCAGGTTTGACCCGGGGCAGCCATGTTGACCCTGCTAACGTCAGCTTGACACAGTGCTGACGCAGTAAATCCTAATATGGAATTAGTAAGTTCTATTTAATCAGAAAATCCAGAAAAAGGCTTAAACTTCTAAAAATCATATAAATTCAACCATAACTCCAAATGAAATAAGTTATATATGAAAAATGATCAGAAAAATCCAATCTATCCATCTGCACTGGTTTCATGCATGTTTAAGTAATTTAAACCTGCTGTTTATATCAAAACATGATAATGCACTTTATTAAGTCATAGTTTCAATTTGAACTTGAACCTTGGGTTCAAACTAACTCAAACCCATATGATTATAGTTGCATTAGCCAACACACTCATTTTGCCATGTCATGATCATGCATCATATTGTGCATTGCCTTGATTGTGTTTTCTTCTGTGTTGCCGGTATTTGTCCCCTCTTGATAGACGTAATACCGATGATGAGATCGATGACACCAATGAAGAGCTATACTATCTTCAGAAGTGCCAGGCAAGCAAAACCTCATTGTTCATTCTGATAAAATCCTCTGCATGACCTGTCATTGCCACAGTAAATAGATGAAACCCACTAGCATGAGTAGGAGTTGTTTGAGCCCTGTTGTGCCTACTCATTCGTGCTTGTTTGTCTTGCCTGCTACTGCTTAGAGTTGAGTCAGGTCTGATTCATCAGGGATGAATCAGAGATGTGTGAACATGTCCTACTGTGTGTGAGCTAAGTGTGTGAACACGATTTGGTAAAGGTAGCTATGAGAGGCCATGTAGGAGTACATGGTGGGTTGTCTCATTGCAGCCGTCCTCAGGAACTGAGTTTTGTGTTTGTGATCCATGAAACAATTACTACCATGCATTGGGCCCGAAACCAATGGACCCTCTCGGCTTCTTAATCACCCTTGTCCTCTGTCCAGGAGTAGCAAGTAGTTTCTGGTGTTTGTAGTATGCTGGAGGCTGTGGGCAGCACTGACCCGAGGGGTGGGCTGTGATGCGGTAGGCACGTGGCACGGTGTACCGGGCGCCTGTTTGGTGTCTTGAGAACCCTGCACACATCTTTCGGGGCCGTATGTGGAAACCTCGGCCGGACTCCCTGCGGATGGAACCTGAATAGGAGATAAACCTGGACTAGAGACTTGAGTGTTTAGGTAGGCTGTGGCCGACACCCTCGTTGGGCTTCCGCTTGAAGGTTGCCGAGTACATGTCGTGTAAACGGCGATAAGTGGTGAGAGCGTGTGTGAAGAAGTACACCCCTGCAGGGTTAACATCATCTATTCGAATAGCCGTGTCCGTGGTAAAGGACTTCTGGGTTGCCTATACAGTTCATAGACAAGTGAAAGTGGATACTCTAAAATACGCAAGATAAGCGTGAGTGCTACGGATGGCGTTGTCGTAGGGAGACGGGAACGGATCCATAGTGGTGTATTGAAATGGTGAATATGTGGACTCGTGTGCGCCACCTCAAAGAGTTACTTGCAGTCGTAGTTTAGGATAGCCACTGAGTCAAAGCTGGCTTGCTGCAGTTAAACCCCACCACCCCCTTTGTTGATAATGATGCATATGTAGTTAGTTCTGATGTAAGTCTTGCTGGGTACATTTGTACTCACGTTTGCCAATTTTATGTTTTTGCAGAGAGACTTCAGTCTCGCTAGTAGTTCCGTGTGGACTTCGACGTTTAGCTTGTTACCTCAGCTACGATCGTGTGCCTTCCGCAGGATCTGGTAGATAGTCAGGCTTCTCAGCCTTTTTCATTTGTAGATGTCTGTACTCAGACATGATAAGCTTCTTCTTGTGCTTTGACTTGTATGCTCTGAATGTTGGGTCGTGAGACCCATGTTTGTAATATCTCGCTCCTCGGAGCCTACTGAATAAATACTTGAGTCATAGAGTCATGTTGTGATGCCATGTTGTATTTGCACATATCGAGCATATTGTGTGTATGTTATTGAAATGCTTGGTATGTGTGGGATCTGACTATCTAGTTGTTTATCCTTGGTAGCCTCTCTTACCGGGAAATGTCTCCTAGTGTTTCCACTGAGCCCTGGTAGCTTGCTACTGCTCCGGAACACTTAGGCTGGCCGGCATGTGTCCTTCTTCGTTCCTGTGTCTGTCCCTTCGGGGAAATGTCACGCGATGTCTACCAGAGTCCTGTTAGCCTGCTACAGCCTGGTTTACCGGAGTCCTGCTAGCCCAGTTGCTACAGCCCAGATTCACTTGCTGATGACCGACACGTTCGTTGATGGGTCATGTATGCCTGTCCCCATAAGTTAGTGCCACTTTAGGTTTACGACTAGCCATGTCAGCCCGGGTTCTTTGTCATATGGATGCTAGCGACACTATCATATACGTGTGCCAAAAGGCGCAAACGGTCCCGGGCCTGGTAAGGCGACACCTGTGGGAATACCGTGCATGAGGCCGCAAAGTGATATGAGGTGTTACATGCTAGATCGGTGTGGCATTGAGTCAGGGTCCTGACACCCCCCCTCGCAAGAATAGCAAGCCTACGACGCCGGCGCCCTCCTCCAACCGGAGGCGCCAGACAATTTGCTGGAGGTGCTTAATGGTGCCTCCATCGACGAGGAGCGCCGCACTGTTATGAGTGTGGTGATTCAGAAGGTTAAGTCCGCCAAGAGCGGGCTGACAGAAGCCTGTACCAGCCTTCTAATAGGCTTTGAGGTATGTATTTAAAACATGTAAAAATCTTACCGCATAGACAGTAGCCTCTGATGCTCAGTTTGGTGTTCGGAAAGAAAAACCGGACTGAGGATCTAAAAAGATATACGTAGGAGTCTAACATAAATATGTCAATATGGGAATGCAGGCTGCGCTGCTGTCCTCTGCCGCACTGACTGCGGAGGTTGATGCGTTGAAATAGAGCCTCGAGCGGTCTGAGAACGAGCTCGGCCATGCCAAGAGGCAGCTCGAGGACAAGGAAGGTAGGTAGTACCTTATGTAAGTATATAAAAATACCTAGTTGAAAATAATGACATGGCCAACGTGAATATTACACGGGCCATAACTGAGGTGGCGGACCTGAAGGAAGCGCTGTCCAAGGCCAAAGACAATGCGACCATAGAGCGCACTAAGCGGGAAAATCAGGAGGCGTAGGTGGCGGAGGTGCGGCAAGAGCTCGATGCTCTCGTGAAGAAACAGGAGAGTTTAGAGCTTGACTCAAAGACGCGAGAGTCTGAGCTTGCCTCGGCACTTGAAAGCGCCAAGTCTGCCAAGGCCGAAGCCCAAAAGGCCCTTCAGGAAATTGAGGCGATGAAAAAGATAGCGGCGGGTAAGGCATTCTTTATGCAAAGCAAGCACGTGAAAGTAAATTACCTGTTACTTACCCGAATCCGGAGCTCTCCAGGAGCATTCGCAGATCTGCCCCACAGTGTATCCGACGTTGCCGCATTCTACCGGGCCGAGGAAGCAAGCTCGACGGAGAAAGTGTTCTGGTCCCAGTATGCTGGGGCCGGACACCCGGTGCCCCTGAGAAACCAGCTGAAGCAGCTGGTCGAGCTTCATAAGGCAGCCGAACAGGCCATGAAGGGCCTGATAGGCCGGCTGTGGCCTGGGGAGGCCATGCCTTTGAGCTACTTTGGGCTGGTGCGGCGGCTGGTGGATGCCTGTCCCCAGCTTGAAGTCATCAAGTGCTCCGTTTGCATCAAAGGCGCTCGTAGGGCTTTTGCCCGTGCTAAAGTGCACTGGGGCAAACTGGATGTTGAGAAGCTGGTGATAGTGGGGCCACCGGAGGGAAAGGAGCATCGCAAGCCTGAGATGTATTATGAGGGCATCCTGAAGGGTGCCCGTCGTGTGGCGGATGACTGTACCAGGGATGTAATTTTTGAGTAAACTCGCTCGTGTTTATCCTGTGCGCTGAAAACTTGTTCATATGCGCTAAGCAACGCTTTTTGAATTTAAAATATTACCTTCTGTGCGGCCGTTTATTAAATCTGAGAGATGCAAGTCGTCGGCTTCTACCCCCACGCCACGAGTGCTGAGGTGTTCGGGATAAACCTGAGCGCTCTTGTTCCCATTCTTGGGTCCATCGAGGGAGGCGCTCAGCACAACGAACAAGGCAACCAGACTTATAATGCTTTATCACTCTCACTTAGCCATAGAATTCTATAATTTTAAATTTCGGCGAAGCCCCTAGTATTCGGAAGACCGAGTTCGGGGCGCTATCCACGCCTAGGCCGAACAAAGCAAGCTCCTCGCTCTAAGCGGCATAAGTCTTTAAGGACTCGAAAAACCTCTCGAACAGCGACCGGTCTCTCGCCCTATCATGACAGTCAGTTTTAGCTTTCTCTACTGAGGTGTTAACCCAGCTCAACTGGGGCACAATCGCAGTAGTTCTCCCATCGCTACCTTAGCCGGCATAGCGGAACATAAGGTACCAAAACATGGGAGCCGGGCAAACCCAACTATTGACCCAAGACATGATTCGGAGCCGATGCATATAATGCTATAAGTTTGGGGTGCCGCACTCATGAGAGTGTTTGGTCTTCTCACACCGTATTATGGGGTACTTAAGCCCCTGGTGAATTGGCCGTACCAAAGTGTACGGTTGCATAATGTCATAACTGAACCTGGACATTTGACGTGGCCTATTGTCTCCCTGGCTGTTGCATCGTGTGTTTGGCGATTGTACTGCCGCACGGGCCTTCCGAATAGTGGAGTCCTGAAAGTATATATATATATATATATATATATATATATATATATATATATATATAAGAAATGGAAAAATCGGGAGCCCCTAGTGCGGTTGAGCTGCATTCTGGGCGTGCCGTGGTTGTGCCCGTCCCCTTATGCCCATGGTATTTCCAGAGCATAATTATGTACGCATGGTACTGGTATCGCAATCTCGCGAGGGCTGGGGTTGGGGCCGCACTGCTATGCTTGCTCGGAACGTGCCATACAGTTTTGTTGTAGGTTACTTCGGGCGCGTTTGACGTTGTCCGGACGTTTAACAACCGGACTGGAGAATTGCCTTGAGAGGCTACTTTGTACTTTCGCCGCCAGGGCCGCCGTGTGCTCCTCTGTTCGGAGAGAGCGTTCGGTGTTTCCATTGACCTTAATGACTCCACGAGGGCCTGGCATCTTGAGCTTGAGATATGCGTAGTGCGGCACCGCATTGAATTTTGCAAATGCGGTTCGTCCAAGCAGGGTGTGACAGCCACTGCAGAACCGGACTATGTCGAAGATTAACTCCTCACTTCGGAAATTATCCGGGGATCGGAAGACCACTTCAAGCGTAACTGAGCCTGTACAGCTGGCTTCTACACCTGGTATGACGCCTTTAAAGGTCGTCTTTGTGGGTTTAATGCTTGAGGGATCTATACCCATTTTTCGCATTGTATCCTGATAAAGCAGGTTCAGGCTGCTGCCGCCGTCCATGAGGACTCTAGAGAGGTGAAATCCGTCAATGATTGGGTTTAGAACCAATGCTGCAAATACGTCGTGACGAATGCTAGTGGGGTGGTCCCTTCAATCAAACGTGATCGGGCAGGAGGACCATGGGTTGAAGTTTGGGGCGACTGGCTCCAACGCATAGACGTCCTTGAGAGCATGCTTCCATTCCCTTTTGGGGATATGGGTTGCGTATATCATGTTCACCGTCTGCACTTGTGGGGGAAAGCCCTTCTGTCCTCTGTTGTTCGGCGGCCTGGGCTCCTCCTCGTCGTCGCTATGCAGCCCCTTGTCTCTGTGTTCGGCACTTAAGTTGCCTTCCTGCTTGAATACCCAACAATCCCTGTTGGTGTGATTGGCTGGTTATTCGGGGGTGCCGTGTATCTGGAACGAGCGGTCGAGCATCCGCTGTAAACTGGACGGGCCTGGAGTATTTCTTTTGAATGGCTTTTTCCGCTGACCGGGTTTAGAGCCTCTGAATCCGGCATTAACTGTCGTATCCTCAGTAGTGTCGCCGTTAATGCGGCGCTTGTGCTTGTTACGACGCGACCTGCCATTGTTGTCCTTGGTATCCGAATTACCAGGGCTCTTGGTCATGTTATTGCTACGAGCTAGCCAGCTGTCTTCTCCCGCGCAAAAGCAGGTTATGAGTGTCGTGAGGGCTGCCATAGATTTCGGCTTTTCCTGTCCTAGGTGTCGGGCAAGCCATTCATCTCGGATGTTATGTTTGAAGGCTGCAAGGGCGTCCGCGTCCGGACAATCGACTATTTGATTTTTCTTGGTTAGGAACCGCATCCAGAATTGTCTGGCCGATTCCTCTGGCTACTGAATTATGTGGCTTAGGTCATCGGTGTCTGGTGGTCGCACATAGGTGCCCTGGAAGTTGTCAAGGAATGCGGATTCTAGGTCCTCCCAGCAACCAATTGACTCTGCTGGCAGGCCGTTAAGCCAATGCCGAGCTGGTCCTTCAAGCTTGAGCGGGAGGTATTTGATAGCGTGTAGATCATCACCACGGGCCATGTGGATGTGAAGGAGATAATCCTCGATCCATACCGCAGGATCTCTTGTGCCATCGTATGATTCGATGGTTATGGGTTTAAAACCCTCGGGGATTTGATGATCCATTACTTCATCTGTGAAGCATAGTGGGTGTGCGGCGCCTCCGTACTGGGCTATATCATGACGTAGCTCAGATGAGCTTTGTCTGTTATGTTCGTCCTGACCGTATTTGCCATATCCGGCGTGACGATTATCGTCACGTGTCGTGGGGCGCCCACGCGATCCGTAGATCGATCTTGTTTGCCTTGCCTTGTCCTCCAATATGTCTCGCAGGTCTGGCGCATTTCCCTGTGCCTTGGTACTTTTCGAGTGGCGTCGGGGTGCGGCTTGAGTTGAGGGCCGAAAGGCCTCTCTGTCGCGGCCACGGGGTGGCCGATCGGCCACATCGTACGCTCGTGATGTAGGTTTAGTTGCTTCCTCCTCTAGTTGGGGTAGCAGCCTGCGCTTTGGGTAGCTCTTAGAGGGGCATTCGAGTTTGTACTCTTTGGCCGCTAGGACTTCGGTCCATCTGTCAGCTAGCAAATCTTGGTCAGCTCTAAGTTGCTGCTGTTTTTTCTTGAGGCTGCTGGCCGTGGCCATAAGCCTGCGTTTGAAACGCTCTCGTTCGACCGGATCCTCTGGCACGACAAATTCATCATCGTCGAGGCTTGCCTCGTCTTCGGAGGGAGGCATATAATTGTCGTCATCGACCTCTCTATCTGCGGTCTCTTATGAGGGCTGGCTTCTCCATCCTCCTGTGCTGAATCCTGCTAGAGGGGGTTGTCTTTGGCACTGTCCGGGGTGTTATTGTCTCCGGTGCCGGAATCGCCGTTTTTGCTGTGGCGGGATTTAGAGCGGCGCCGCTGACGTCGGCGCTTAGGCTGTTTCTTGGAGGTGTCATCTTCTGTTGTTCCATCGCCATTCCCTTCCTTTGGGGTGTCCACCATGTATATGGCATATGACGAGGTGGCTTTACAGTCCCCTATAGGTGCTGGTTCTTGGTCATCTCCTTCATCGGCGTCCATACCATCGATGTCTTCGGAGTCGAGATCGAGCATGTCGGTTAAATCATCGACAGTGGCTACAAAGTGGGTGGTGGGTGGGATTCGAATTTCTTCATCGTCCGTATCCCAACCTTGTTGACCATAGTCCGGCCAGGGCTCTCCTGATAAAGAGAGAGACTTTAGTGAATTCAGGATGTCGCCAAAGGGCGAGTGCTGAAAGATGTCCGCGGCGGTGAACTCCATGATCGGAGCCCCATTGGGTTCGATCGGAAGGGGTGCGGAAGATTCGGAGTTCAGAAAGGAGTCCGGCACCTTGGAGTCACAAGCTTCACAACCGTCTGTCCCCGATTGGCGCGGTCGGCTCCGAACTAAGGGTCAGAGCGGACACCTGAGCAGCGCTTTAAGCACTGTCCGGCGGCAGAGCTAGATCATGCCCATCGTGACAGTGCGGCGCGCTCGGTCGTGGCTCGAATCCGTCAAAGATCAAGTCCCCGCGGATATCAGCCATGTAGTTCAAATTTCCAAATCTGACCTGATGGCCAGGGGCGTAGCTTTTGATCTGCTCTAGTTGGCCAAGCGAATTGGCCCGCAGTGCAAAGCCGCCGAACACGAAGATCTGTCCGGGGAGAAAATTCTCGCCATGGACCACGTCGTGGTTGATGATCGAAGAAGCCATCGGGCCTAAAGGTGACGACACAGAGGAACTCTCAATGAAAGCACCAATGTCGGTGTCAAAACCGGTGGATCTCGGGTAGGGGGTCCCGAACTGTGCGTCTAGGCGGATAGTAACAGGAGACAGGGGACATGATGTTTTTACCTAGGTTCAGGCCCTCTCGATGGAGGTAAAACCCTGCTCCTGCTTGATTAATATTGATGATATGGGTAGTACAAGAGTTGATCTTCCACGAGATCAAAGAGGCTAAACCCTAGAAGCTAGCCTATGGTATGATTGTTGTTCGTCCTACGGACTAAACCTCTCCGATTTATATAGACACCGGAGAGGGCTAGGGTTACACAGAGTCGGTTACAATGGGAGGAGATCTACATATCGTATCACCAAGCTTGCCTTCCACGCCAAGGAAAGTCCTATCCGGACACGGGACGAAGTCTTCAATCTTGTATCTTCATAGTCCGGGAGTCCGGCCAAAGGTCATAGTCCGGCCATCCGGACACCCCCTAATCCAGGACTCCCTCAGTTTCATTCCATTTGGACTCTGTTTGATATTTCTTTTCTTCGAAATACTGAAATAGGCAAAAAAACAACAATATGGGTTGGGCCTCCGGTTAGTAGGTTAGTCCCAGAAATGATATAAATGTGTAAAATAAAGCTCATAAACATCCAAAAGAGGCAATATAATATCATGGAACAATCAAAAATTATAGATACATTGGAGACGTATCAAGCATCCCCAAGCTTAATTCCTACTCGTCCTCGAGTAGGTAAATGACAAAAAGAGAATTTTTGATGTGGAATGCTACCTAGCATAATTCATAATGTAGTTTTCATTAATGTGTCATGAATGTTCAGATCCAAATGATTCAAGATAAAAGCTTATAAAACATAAAAATAATAATGCTTCAAAGCATACTAACAATTAATCATGTCCTATCAAAATAGCATAGCAAAAGAAAGCTTATCCCTACAAAATCATATAGTTAGGCCATGCTTCATTTTCATTACACAAAATACTCCCATCATGTACAACCCCAATGACGAGCCGAGCAATTGGTTCATACTTTTTAACGCGCTTCAGCTTTTTCAACTCTTATGCAATACATGAGCACAAGCCATGGACATAGCACTATGGTGGTATATGGTGGTTGTGAGGAAAAAAAGGGAGAAGATAGACTCACATCAACTAGGCGTATTAACGGGCTGTATGGAGATGCCCATTAATAGATATCAATGTGAGTGAGTAGGGATTGCCATGCAACGGATGCACTAGAGCTATAAATATATGAAAGCTCAACAAAAGAAACTAAGTGGGTGTGCATCCAACTTGCTTTCTCACGAAGACCTAGGGCACTTTGAGGAAGCCCATCATTGGAATATATAAGTCAAGTTCTATAATGAAAAATTCACACTAGTATATGAAACTGACAACATATGAGACTCTCTATCATGAAGATCATGGTGCTATTTTGAAGCACAAGTGTGGAAAAAGAGATAGTAGCAATTGTCCCTTCTCTCTTTTTCTCTCTTTTTATTTTTCTCTTTTTTTTCTTCTTTTTTTTCTTTTTCCTTTTTTTCCTTTTTTCTTTTTTTCCTTTTTTCTTTTTTTCCTTTTTTTCTTTTTGGTGGGCATCTTTGGCCTCTTTTATTTTTATAAAGTCCGAAGCCTCATCCCGACTTGTGGGGGAATCATAGTCTTCATCATCCTTTCCTCACTAGGACAATGCTCTAATAATGAAGATCATCACACTTTTATGGATTTACAAATCAAAAACTACAACTCAAATCTAGAACAAGATATGACTCTGTGTGAATGCCTCCGGTGGTGTACCGGGATATGCAATGAATCAAGAGCGACATGTATGAAGATTATGAAGGTGGCTTTGCCACAAATACGGTGTCAACTACATGATCATGCAAAGAGCAATATGACAATGATGAAACGTGCCATAATAAACGGAACGGTGAAAAGTTGCATGGTAATATATCTCAGAATGGCTATGGAAATGCCATAATAGGTAGGTATGGTGGATGTTTTGAGGAAGGTAAATAAAGGGTTCAATACCGGCGAGAGTTGCACGGTAATAATAAAGGCTAGCAAAGTAAAAGGATAGGTGTGCATATGTCCATGGACTCGCATTAGTCAAAAAAGAACTCATATACTTATTGCAAAAGTCTACTTCGCCCTCGAAGCAAAGTACTACTACGCATGCCCCAAGAGGGATATATTGGTAGGAAAAAATTCCATTGCTCGTCCCCGACTGCCACTCATAAGGAAGACACTCAAAAGAGCACCTCATGCAACAAATTTGTCACACAACTTTTACCATACGTGCATGCTACGGGACTTGCCAACTTCAATAAAAGTATTTTCTCAATTTCATAATTACCCACTAGCATGACCCTAACATTACTACCTTTATATCTCAAAACATTTATCAAGCAACAAATTGATCATAGCATCCAATTCAACTTCTATTATAGTTTTTATTATACCCAACTTGGATGCTCATCATTCTAGGACCAAATTTGTAACCAAAGCAAATACCACTCTGTTCTAAAAGACTCTCAAAATAATATAAGTGAAGCATGAGAGACTAGCAATTTCTATAAAATCAAGCCACCACCGTGCTCTAAAAGATATAAGTGAAGTACTAGAGCAAAAACTATCAAGCTCAAAAGATATAAGTGAAGCACATAGAGTATTCTAGCAAATTCTAATAAAGTAGGCTTCTCCAAAAAGGTGTGTACATCAAGGATGATTGTGGTAAACTAAAATTCAATGACTAATATAATACACGTTGCTCCAAGCAAAACACATATCATGTGGCGAATAAAAATATAGCTCCAAGTAAGTTACGAATGAACGAAGAAGAAAGAGGGGATGCCTTCCCGGGGCATCCCCAAGCTTAGGCTTTTGGCTATTCTTGAATATCTTGGGGTGCCTTGGGCATCCCCAAGATGAGGCTCTTGCCACCCTTTATTCCATAGTCCATAAAAGCTTTACCCAAAACTTGAAAACTTCACAACACAAAACTCAACAGGAAATCTTATAAGCTCCGTTAGTGAAAGAAAACAAAACCACCACATAAGGTACTGCAATGAACTCATTCTTTATTTATTTTGGTGTTAAACCTACTGTATTCCAACTTCCTTATGGTTTATAAACTAATTTACTAGCCATAGATGCATTGAAATAAGCAAACAACACACGAAAAAACAGAATCTGTCAAATACAGAACAGTCTGTAGCAATCTGTGACTAACGGAAACTTCTGGAACTCTAAAAATCCTACAAAACTAGGACGTACTGGAAAATTTGTTTATGGATCAGCAGAAAAAAGAATCAATGCAAAATCACGTTTCTGTGATTTATTGAATTTTTTCTCGTGAGCGCAAAGTTTCTGTTTTTCAGCAGAATCAAATCAACTATCATCGTAGGTTATCCTATAGGTTCTACTTGGCACAAACACTAACTAAAAGATAAAAACACATCTAACCAGAGAGTATATGCAAGATTTATTCCTAAACGGGAGCAAAAACAAAAAACATAAAGAAAAATTGGGTTGCCTCCCAACTAGCGCAATCGTTTAACGCCCCTAGCTAGGCATAAAAGCAAAGATAGATCTAACGAGTGCCATCTTTGGCACTAAATTCATAAGTAGCACGCATGATAGATTCATAAGTTAATTTGACTTTCTTTCTTGTAAAGTGATCCATGCCTTTCTTTAAGGGAAATTGGAATCTAATGTTTCCTTCCTTCATATCAATAATCGCACCAATCATTCTAAGGAAAGGTCTACCAAGAATAATAGGGCAAGAAAGATTGCAATCTATATCAAGAACGATAAAATCTACGGGCACCAAATTTCTATTTGCAACAATAAGAACATCATTGATCCTTCCCATGGGCTTTTTAATGGTGGAATCCGCAAGGTGCAAATTTAAAGAGCAATCTTCAAGATCATGGAAACCTAGAATATCACATTAAGTTTTCGGAATTGTGGAAACACTAGCACCCAAATCACACAAAGAAAAACACTCATAATCTTTAATTCTAATCTTTATAGTAGGTTCCCACTCATCATTAAGTTTTCTAGGTATGGAAACTTCCAAATTAAGTTTTTCATCATAAGATTGCATCAAGGCATCAACAATATGTTTGGTAAAAGCTTTGTTTTTACTATAAGCATGAGGAGAATTAACAACGGATTGCAACAAGTAAATACAACCTTTTAAAGAGCAATTATCATAGTCAAATTCCTTGAAATCCGACATAGTGGGTTCAACATTATTAGAAGTTGAGGATACTCCAATCTCACTCTTACCAAATTTAGCATTAAGATCTAAAGACTCCGAATTCTTGGGACGCCTTTTAGGCAAAGTTGATTCATCATCAGTCCCATAATCATCAAAATTCATATTGCAAAACATAGATCTAATCGAAGACGCATTAATAACTTTAAGATCCTCATAATTATTTTCACGGAAACTATAAAAACACACTTTTATAAAGCTTTCTTTTTTAGCACGCAATCTAGCAGTTCTTTCCTTGCACTCATCAACGGAAATTCTCATTACTTTGAGAGACTCATTGATATCATGCTTAGGAGGGGAAGATCTAATTTTAAGAGAATCAACGTCAAGCAAAAGTCTATCAACATTCCTAGCCAAATCATCAACTTTGAGCAATTTTTCTTCAAGCAAAGCATTAAAATTCTTTTGAGAAATCATGAATTCTTTCACACTATTCTCAAAATCAGAGGGCATCTTATTAAAATTACCATAAGAATTATTGTCGGTCTAGCATTAAAATTTCCTCTATAAGCATTGTTTCCAAAACTATTCCTACCAAAAAAATTCACATCCATAGATTCATTATTATTCTCAATCAAGGAAGACAAAGGCATATCATTAGGATCAAGAGGAGTATTTTTAGTAGCAAACATTGATTTCTTCTATAGCATGCACTTTTTTACTAGATGATCTTTCGGTGTGCCATTGAGAATAATTAGCCATGATATTATCAAGAAGTTTTTTAGCATCTCCTAACGTGATTTCCATAAACGTGCCTCCCGCGGCCGAATCTAAAAGATTTCTAGAAGCAAAGCTCAAATCGGCATAAAATTTTTGTATGATCATCCATAAATTCAAACCATGAGTAGGGCAATTGCGAAGCATCAATTTCATTCTTTCCCAAGATTGGGCAACATGCTCATGACCAAGTTGTTTAAAATTCATGATATCGTTCCTAAGAGTGATAATCTTAGCGGGAGGGAAATACTTAGAGATAAAAGCATCTTTGCACTTGTTCCAAGAATCAATACTATTTTTAGGCAAAGACGAAAACCAAAATTTAGCACGATCTCTAAGTGAAAACGGAAATAACTTCAATTTGAAAATATTGTTATCCGTATCTTTCTTCTTTTGCATATCACACAAATCAACAAAATTGTTTTGATGAGTAGCGGCATCTTCACTAGGAAGGCCGGCGAATTGATCTTTCATAACAAGATTCAGCAAAGCAGCATTGATTTCACAAGACTCAACATCATTAAGAGGAGCAATCGGAGTACTAAGGAAATCATTATTATTGGTATTCGAGAAATCAAACAATTTGGTATTATCTTGCGCCATGGCAACAAGTAATCCAACACACAAGCAGACACAAAAACGGCAAGCAAAAAGAGAGGAGGAGATTGGGAAAGAGAGGGAAAATAAAATGGCAAGGGTGAAGTGGGGGAGAGGAAAACGAGAGGCAAATGGCAAATAATGTAAATGCGAGGGAGATGGGTTTGTGATGGGTACTTGGTATGTCTTGACTTAAGCGAAGACCTCCCCGGCAATGGCGCCAGAAATCCTTCTTGCTACGTCTTGAGCTAGCGTTGGTTTTCCCCGAAGAGGAGAGGGTGATGCAGCAAGTGTAGCGTAAGTATTTCCCTCAGTTTTGAGAACCAAGGTATCAATCCAGTAGGAGCCTCCTCAAAAGTCCCATGCACCTACACAAACAAACTAAGAACTCGCAACCAACGCAATAAAGGGGTTGTCAATCCCTTCACGGCCACTTGCGAAAGTGAGATCTGATAGAGATAGTATGATAAGATAAATATATTTTTAATATTTTATAATATAGATGCAAAAAGTAAAGATGCAAATAAAGTAGATTGAAAGCAAATATGATAAGAGATAGACCCGGGGGCCATAGGTTTCACTAGAGGCTTCTCTCGAGATAGCATAAGTATTATGGTGGGTGAACAAATTACTGTCGAGTAATTGATAGAAAAGTGCATAGTTATGAGATTATCTAGGCATGATCATGTATATAGGCATCACGTCCATAACAAGTAGACCGACTCCTGCCTGCATCTACTACTATTACTCCACACATCGACCGACTCCTGCCTACATCTAGAGTATTAAGTTCATAAGAACAGAGTAACGCATTAAGCAAGATGACAAGATGTAGAGGGATAAACTCATGCAATATGATGTAAACCCCATATTGTTATCCTCGATGGCAACAATACAATACATGTCTTGCAACCCTTTTTGTCACTGGGTAAGAACACCGCAAGATTGAACCCAAAGCTAAGCACTTCTCCCATGGCAAGAAAGACCAATCTAGTAGGCCAAACCAAACTGATAATTCGAAGAGACTTGCAAACATAACTCAATCATACATAAAAGAATTCAGAGAAGATTCAAATATTATTCATAGATAAACTTGATCATAAACCCACAATTCATCGGATCTCGACAAACACACTGCAAAAAGAGATTACATCGAATACATCTCCACAAGAGAGGGCGAGTGTCACATCCCTAACTTCTGGTGCTGCCTAGTGTTGCATCTTGCTTGCATCATGTTTAAATTTTTCAAATGAACTTGAAATGGGGATTGTTCAAACCCTAGCACCAAATGAATTCAAATAGGCTCAAATAAAATCACTTCCAATAAACCCAAAGTGACTTTAGGAAAAGTCCATCATTTTTGAAACTGGTGAAAACCTATGACAAAAATTGGTGCATATTTTCCCTAGGTCGTTTCAGGTTTTTGGATTAAATCATAAGTATTTGAATTGGAGCATTTAATGGCTATAAATATTTTAAATGCTTTAATAATTCTGAAAACATTTGAGGGCTGTTAGTAAACATTTTAAAAGTGCCCACAAATTTTCTCAGGAGTTTTAAAAATGGTTTAGTATTATTACTACAAAAACAGAAAAGCAAAATAGAAAACAGGAACAATTATGAGAGAGAGAGAGAGAGAAATTACCAGGCCTCACCTGCGCAGCCCACCAACTGGCCCAGCACTATAGCTCGACGGCCCAGCCCACCACCGCCTCCCTCCTTGTCATCTTCCTCCTCTTCCAGGAGGACGCGCGTGTGGCTGACGCGCGCACGCACGCGCCCCGGCCACCTCCTGCTTGCCGCTTCCCTATGGACCCCGGACGACGCAACGCACGCCGCGTGCCCAACCCTCTCACCCTCGCCCATTTTCCCCTCTCTCCCGCAAGAACACGAGCGCAACCGAGCGAGCTCGTCACCGTCGACGCCGTTTACCGCGGCAACAGCCACCCCCTTGCTCCCCTGACCTATCCAAGAGCTCTGGGATGTCTTCCTCATCCTCTCCACCAAGCCATGGAACTACGGACGTGCCACAACGTCGCCAGCATCGCCGTTTCCATCGCCGGCCGCCGTGGATCCTCGTCGTCGATTCGAGAGCTACCGGACGTCCCCGAGCCCGTTAACTATCCCTGCAGCTCCGCGGTGAGCCGCTGACCCGATTCCCCCTTGCCCCGTCGTCCCTAGCATCCTATAGTAGCCGTCCCCTTGAGCTCCGGAGCTCGCCGCCGTCAGGCCTCATCGCCACCGCGGACAGAGCTAGCTATGACCGCAACCGAGCACTACAACATGCTCAGCACGCCGTCAGGAGTCCACAGCACCCACCCGTTGTTCCTGCCATGTGCTGCAACACCGTTCTCGCTGAGGTCCGAACTCCGGCCACCACGGTTGTCGTCGTCGCCGACGTTCCCGGCCTCCCCGCACCCAACCGCTTGCACCACTGGATGCGGCACCCATCCAGCTCGCTGTAGAACCCAACCGCGCCCTAAGCGGTGCCCTGTAGCGTGAACCCGACGTGTCTCCGCCGTCCCGTTGGTTGTCGCCGGCCAAATTCTGGCGTGCCGACATGGCCGTGAGATTAGTGCTAATCACATCCAGCTAACCAATCTATAGTCACTGACTAGTGGGCCCAGCACCCTAATAGTTTTAACTTAATCACTAATTAGAGCACGTGCCACTAACATGTGGGCCCAGGCCTTAACTAATCTAGATTAGGTCTAGTTTAATTTTAATTAACTTTGTTAGTTAACCGTGTCACTGACGTGTGTTGTCCACACGTCAGGTTTGACCTAGACCGGCTCCGTTGACTGCTGACGTCACAGCGACGCAATGCTGACGCAATAAAGTATTTTCTGGATTTAATCTTATTCAGGAAATTCCAGAAAATAGTATAAACTTCTAAAAATCATAGAAATTTAACTGTAACTCCAAATGAAATAAATTATATATGAAAAATGATCAGAAAAATGCAATATATCCATCTGCACTAGTTTCATGCATGTTTAAACAACTTAAACCTGCTGTTTATATCAAAACATGATAATGCACTTTATAATGTCATAGTTTGAATTTAACTTGAACCTTGGGTTCAAACTAACTCAAACCCATCTAATTATAGTTGCATTAGCCCAACACACTCATTTTGCCATGTCATGATCATGCATCATATTGTGCATTGCATTGATTGTGTTTCCTTTTGTGTTGCCGGTATTTGTCCCCTCTCGATAGACGTGATACCGATGATGAGATCGATGACACCAATGAAGAGCTATACTATCTTCGGAAGTGCCAGGCAAGCAAAACCCCCTTGTTCATTCTGATACAATCCCACTCTCTTGCTCCTGCTCTATTTTATTACATTAGGACAACAACGATACAATTGTTATTTCCCGCGGTAGTTGAACCCCTTTATCCTCTGCATGACCTGTCATTGCCACTAGTAGAAAAGGGGGCAATGGCCCAGGCCAGTTCATCCCATTAGTCCCGGTTCAATCCAGAACCGGGACCAATGGAGCTATTTGCCCCGGTTCGTGAGCCCAGGGGGCTGGCCGGGCCACGTGGGCCATTGGTCTCGCCTTGTCCGGACCTTTTGGTCCCGGTTGGTGGGACGAACCGGGACCAATGGGCCTGGCTCCTGGCCCACCACTATTGGTCCCGGTTGGTGGCATGAACCAGGACCAATGGCTACCCGTTAGTCCCGGTTCATGCCACGAACCGGGACCAATAGTGCTGCCTATATATACCCCCTCGCTCGCGAGCAGAGCACTCCAGTGCTCTGTTTTTCTCTTGCCGGGGAGGGGGGGCTTTGTGGTGCTCTAGCTCACCTCCATAGCACATGAGGTGTTCGATGAAATGCTCGAGCCACACTACTTAAGCTTTCTCCTCTCCAAGCTCGACCTCCAACCTCTATTTTCCTCAATATTTGTCTAGGTTTAGCGGTCCATCACGCCCCGTCCCCGTCTTCACCGCCGTCGATCACCCGCGCCGATCTCATCGCCAGCACCACCGTGGTGAGCCTCTTGTTCTTATCTTCTTTCTGAAAGGAAAAATATTCTTACTTGTATTATTTTCTTACTTTTATTATTGCATCTTATATAGTGCGATGGTTTTGGTATCCGCCCCCGTCGGCCCTCGTCCTGTCTATGATTCGGATGTGGTATATATTATCTTTTCATAACTATTGGTTCATTTATTGTTTATGAAAATTATCCCGACCAACCTGACATAGATTTTATTTATCTAGGAGGTTGTTGAACCAGAAATTCCAACCGACCCTATTGTCGAGAGGTTAAATTTAGTTGAAGAAGAAAACAATTTCTTGAAGGAAAAAATAAAAAAACTTGAGGAGGAGAAGATAATATTGGAGTTGCATGTTGCGGATGTCGTCGATGATCACAAGATCAAGATGGATGCAATGCGCTTGAAGATGAGAAAGATTAGAAAATATGCCGTTCATACCGAGGCTTGGTATCATTATGCCGTTGGATCAGTTGTTACCTTGGTTGCGATTATGATCGCATTTGTTTTCGCATTTAAATGTTTTACATAGTTTCAATGTATGGTTTAATTAATTTAGATGCTCTGCAGAGCTTTATGTTGTTAGATGAGAACTATGTATGTACTTTGGTTTTTATGTGATGATGAACTTCTATTAATTTGGTCACTTAATTATCTATTCATGATGTTCTGTAATGATTTTTGACACACTTAATTATATATAATGCACGCAGATGAACCGGCAATGGATGTACGGTGATAGACACACCTCCGAGTACATTAAGGGCGTGCATGATTTTCTCGAAGTGGCTGAGGCAAACAAGCAGAATGGTTTTATGTGTTGTCCATGCCCTATATGTGGGAATACGAAGTCTTACTCTGACCGGAAAATCCTTCACACCCACCTGCTTTACAAGGGTTTCATGCCACACTATAATGTTTGGACGAGGCACGGAGAAATAGGGGTTATGATGGAAGACGGCGAGGAAGAAGAGTATGATGACAACTATGTGCCCCCTGAATACGGTGATGCTACTGAACATCAAGATGCACCAGACGATGTGCACGATGGTGCTGCAACAGGCAAAGCTGCTGAAGATCAAGAGGAACCAGACGATGTGCCCGATGATGATGATCTCCGCCGGGTCATTGTCGATGCAAGGACACAATGCGAAAGTCAAAAGGAGAAGCTGAAGTTCGATCGCATGTTAGAGGATCACAAAAAGGGGTTGTACCCCAATTGCGAAGATGGCAACACAAAGCTCGGTACCATACTCGAATTGCTGCAGTGGAAGGCAGAGAATGCTGTGCCTGATAAAGGATTTGAGAAGCTACTGAAAATAATGAAGAAGAAGCTTCCAAAGGATAACGAATTGCCCGACAGTACATACGCAGCAAAGAAGGTCGTATGCCCTCTAGGATTGGAGGTGGACAAGATACATGCATGCCCTAATGACTACATCCTCTACCGCGGTGCCTACAAGGATCTGAACGCATGCCCGGTATGCGGTGCATTGCGGTATAAGATCAGACGAGATGACCCTGGTGATGTTGACGGCGAGCCTCCCAGGAAGAGGGTTCCTGCGAAGGTGATGTGATATGCTCCTATAATACCACGGTTGAAACGTCTGTTCAGAAACGGAGAGCATGCCAAGTTGATGCGATGGCACAGTGAGGACCGTAAGAAAGACGGGAAGTTGAGAGCACCCGCTGACGGGTCGCAATGGAGAAAAATTGAGAGAAAGTACTGGGATGAGTCTGCAAAGGACCCAAGGAACGTATGGTTTGCTTTAAGCGCGGATGGCATTAATCCTTTCGGGGAGCAGAGTAGCAATCACAGCACCTGGCCCGTGACTCTATGTATGTATAACCTTCCTCCTTGGATGTGCATGAAGCGGAAGTTCATTATGATGCCAGTTCTCATCCAAGGCCCTAAGCAACCCGGCAACGACATTGATGTGTACCTAAGGCCATTAGTTGAAGAACTTTTACAGCTGTGGAATGGAAACGGTGTACGTACGTCGGATGAGCACAAAAAGGAGGAATTTGACCTAAAGGCGTTGCTGTTCATGACCATCAATGATTGGCCCGCTCTCAGTAACCTTTTAGGACAGACAAACAAGGGATACCATGCATGCACGCACTGTTTACTTGACACCGATAGTATATACCTGGGAAGCTGCAGGAAGAATGTGTACCTGGGCCATCGTCAATTTCTTCCGACCAACCATCAATGTCGAAAGAAAGGCAAGCATTTCAAAGGCGAGGCAGATCACCGGAAGGAGCCCGCCATGCGTACCGGTGATCACGTACTTGCTATGGTCAATGATTTACACGTAATCTTTGGAAAGGGTCCCAGCGGACTAGCTGTTCCGAATGACGCTGAGAATCACGCACCCATGTGGAAGAAGAAATCTATATTTTGGGACCTACCCTAATGGAAAGACCTAGAGGTCCGCTCTTCGATCGACGTGATGCACGTGACGAAGAACCTTTGCGTGAACCTGCTAGGCTTCTTGGGCGTGTATGGGAAGACAAAAGATACACCTGAGGCACGAGAGGACCTGCAACGCTTGCACGAAAAAGAGGGCATGCCTCCGAAGTAGTATGAAGGTCCTGCCAGCTATGCTCTAACGAAAGAAGAGAAAGAAATATTCTTTCAATGCATGCTCAGTATGAAGGTCCCGACTGGCTTCTCCTCGAATATAAAGGGAATAATAAATATGCCAGAGAAAAAGTTCCAGAACCTAAAGTCTCATGACTGCCACGTGATTATGACGCAACTGCTTCCGGTTGCATTGAGGGGGCTTCTACCGGAAAACGTCCGATTAGCCATTGTGAAGCTATGTGCATTCCTCAATGCAATATCTCAGAAGGTGATCGATCCAGAAATCGTACCAACGCTAAGGAGTGATGTGGCGCAAAGTCTTGTCAGTTTCGAGCTGGTGTTCCCACCATCCTTCTTCAATATCATGACGCATGTCCTAGTTCATCTAGTCGACGAGATTGTCATTCTGGGGCCCGTATTTCTACACAATATGTACCCCTTTGAGAGGTTCAGGGGAGTCCTAAAGAAATATGTTCGTAACCGTGCTAGGCCAGAAGGAAGCATCTCCATGGGCCATCAAACAGAGGATGTCATCGGGTTTTGTGTTGACTTCATTCCTGGCCTTAAGAAGATAGGTCTCCCTAAATCGCGGTATGAGGGGAGACTGACTGGAAAAGGCACACTTGGAAGGGACTCAATAATATGTAGGGATGGATATTCTTGGTCTCAAGCACACTACACAGTTCTACAGAACTCTACCTTGGTGACCCCGTATGTCGATGAACACAAGAACAGTCTGCGCTCCAAACACCCGGAGCAGTGCGACGACTGGATTACATGTGAACACATCAGGACTTTCAGCAGTTGGTTGGAAACACGTCTCAGAGGTGACAGCACTGTTTGTGATGAGCTGTACTTGTTGTCCAGGGGACCATCTTCGACTGTAATGATTTGGAAAGGATACGAGATAAATGGGAATACATTTTACACGATTGACCAAGATGAAAAGAGCACCAACCAAAACAGCGGTGTCCGCTTTGAAGCAGCAACCGACAATGGAAATGACACATATTATGGTTACATAGTAGACATATGGGAACTTGACTACGGAGTAGATTTTAAGGTCCCTTTGTTTAAGTGCAAGTGGGTCAATCTGTCAGGAGGCGGGGTACAGGTAGACCCACAGTACGGAATGACAACAGTGGATCTGAAAAATCTTGGGTACACTGACGAACCGTTCGTCCTAGCCAATGATGTGGCACAGGTTATCTATGTGAAGGACATGTCTACCAGACCGAGGAAAAGAAAAGATAAGGAAGCGAATACATCATACAATGAGCCAAAGCGCCACATAGTTCTTTCAGGAAAAAGGGACATCCTGGGAGTGGAGGGCAAGACAGACATGTCTGAAGAGTATGAAAAGTTTCATGAAATTCCCCCCTTCAAAGTCAAGGCTGACCCAAGCATCCTGATAAACGATGAAGATTATCCATGGTTACGGCGCAATAAGCAAATGACACAAGCGAAGAAAAAGTGAAGACTTTCTCCCACAACTATTATGATGATACCATGCCAACTTTGTAACAGACGAGTATGATACCATTGTCCGTTTTGTACATGCACATGCTATGCCAACTTTTTCAGAGTTCATTTGAAAACTATGAATTTGAAAACCTCGCCAACCGAAGGGCGCTCACACCGGTTTATAAGCCCGTCCCTCTACACGCCTTGTTGAGCTCACAAACTTGTGATTCACACAAATTTCAAAGAAAACTAATGGCACAAACAGAAAGTTTATAATTTTGCTGACCTAAAAGCTAAAAGAATTAAAAAAATAAAGCAAAAAACCAAAAGAAAATAAATAATGCAGAAAACAAAACAAAAAAAACTTCAAAAAAAATAAAAATAGAAACAATAAGTATTTTGTTGTAAGTAGAAACAAAATAAAATAAATAAATAAAGCAAAAAAGTGTTTTCAAATTTGAAAACTAAAAGCAAAAAGAATTAAAAAATAAATCAAAAAACAACAAAAAATAAATAATGCAGAAAGCAAAACCAAAAAACTGGAAAAAAATAAAAATAGCAACAATAAGTATTTTGTTGTAAGTAGAAACAAAATAAAATAAATAAAGCAACAAAGAAAACAAAAAAAAGTGCCACCAACTGGTCCCCCACGGCCTGAATACGACTAGAAACCCTACCATGGGCCAGGATTCAGGCCCGCGGGAGGCCCAGTAGGCCCACAGGCACAGATTGCACGGTCAGGCCCGAAAGCCTGCAGTTGAGAGGAGCTCGAGAGGGTGGGCGCAGCAGCGCTTATAAACCACTCTCGAGCTCTCTCAACTAGCGAGGTGGGACTAAACTTTTCGGCGCGGGGCAGCACAAGGCCTTTGGTCCCGGTTGGTGGCACCAACTGGGACTAAAGGGGGGTATAGACCCGGTTGGTGCCACGACCCGGGA
>NC_057801.1:105361396-105367357 GCF_018294505.1 Triticum aestivum | reverse complement strand
CGTTGCCCGCGCCCCTGCCCCGACGCGCGCCGCCCTGGCCCGCCCTCGCCGTCATCCGCGCCTCTGCCCCGACCCTGCCATCCTCGCTGCAGCTTGGTCCTGCCGCCGGCGCCCTCCTTTTTCATATTTTTTTCATATATATATATATATGCTTGTTTTATATATTTTTTTGTATGAATGTATGTATTTTTTCAATTGTAATATGCATGGTGTTTTCAATTGTTCTCTGATTCAGTACATTAATTTTAGGTTAGTTTCATTTTTAGAAAAGTTTTATATATTTAGGACGAAGGAAGAGAAGGAAGAAGGAAGAAGAAGAAAAAGTTTTATATATGCAAAAGTTACATTTTTAGAAAAGTTTTATATATCTAGCTAGAAAGAAGGAAGAAGAAGAAAAAGAAGGAGAGGAAAAAGGAAAATAAGAAGAGGAAGAAAGGAGAAGAAGAGGAGAGGAAGACGAGGAGAAATAAATAAGAAGAGGAAAAAAGAAGAACAAGAAGAGGAGAAGAAGAAAGAAATAGAGGAGAAGAAGAAAAAATAGAAAATATTCTATTTTTTCTTCTTCTCCTCTATTCCTTTCTTCTTCTCCTCTTTTTTTCTTCTTTTTTTTCTTCGATCTTCTCCTCTGTCATCGTCGATATACCCCTCCCGATATTCAACATGAGGGGGGGTCCATATACCCCCTCCCCGATAACATTAATTTCTCCCGTGTATGTATCTCGTCGTTGTCGATATTACCCCCTTGAAGCGTTGTCGATATTATCCCGGGTCAAGGGTTCTAGGGTCGAGGGATCGAGGGTTCCAGGATCGTCTAGGGGTCGAGGGTTCCAGGGTCGTCGAGGGTTCAAGGGGTCGAGGATCACCGAGGGGTCGAGAGGGTTCCTAGTGTCAAAGTATTGAAGAAATCCATGGCTTCATCATTAGCCGGAAGTAACCATGGCATGATGGTACGAAGTCCTCCAAAGTTATTCTGGAATGGAGTCCCGGATAGGATAATTTGCCTTTTTGTATGAATTTCAGTAAAGGCCTTCCAAATAACGATATTCGGAAGGTTCTTGCTAAACTTTGTACCAAAAAGCGAATTATCCTATCTAGGACTCCGTTCCAAAATAACTTTGGAGAGCTTCGTACCATCATGCACCTGTTACTTTCGCCTAATGATGAAGACATGGTTTTGTTGAATCCTTTGACACTAGGCAACCTCCCGACCCCTCGGCGATCCTTGACCCCTTGACCCTCGACCGCTCGGCGATCCACGACCCTCTACCCTACCGCGGGCGTCGATGCCCACGTCACTTGTGGGACATAGATGTAGTGTTCAACGCCGACCCCCTCCCGATAGCTTCAACACGTGGGGGGGGGGGGTCGATATTACCCCCTCCTAGCTTGAAGCGTTCTTGAGGCCACCCCCTAACCCTTGAAGCGTTGTCGAGGCCACCCCAAACCCTAGAGAAGCAGCGTCGAGGC
This sequence comes from Triticum aestivum, assembly GCF_018294505.1. Taxonomy (NCBI): domain Eukaryota; kingdom Viridiplantae; phylum Streptophyta; class Magnoliopsida; order Poales; family Poaceae; genus Triticum; species Triticum aestivum. Next base: position 105,365,890 of record NC_057801.1, on the reverse strand, counting down.
CACTAATATGATTCCTTATTGTGATTAGCTAGCTAGTTATACGTTTGCCACTAATATATCCATATCTGTCATGTTTGAATAATAATTGCCATGTTGTAAATATTTGTAGAAACTATGGACACCCCCCAAGACGAAGCACAAGAAGCGTTGTTGAGGGACATAATCGCACAAGGAAGTGATGCCGTCTCCTCGTTGATGTTTCTCAACGACAACGATGGTCTGGAAGGAGAGGGTGAAGAAGAAGCTGGCTATGATTTACATGGCTCCGATGACCCAATGCCGGTGCAAGAAGGAGAGGGTGAAGAAGTAGACCGTGAGGACGGCTCCGGTGATCACCAAACCGAGTCCGGCCAGGTATATATATTAGTTAAGCCTGTGCTGACTAGCTAATTGATGCATTCATTGTTTTGGTATATACACATATTAATTAACTCTCGTCTTTGTTCTTTTTTCTAGCCCTCCAGATCGAGCACAACTTCGGTAAAGAGACGAGGCCCGAAGAAAAAGTTGAGCTCGGATGAAAAGTTTGAGATCATACAAATCACGCGCGACTGCCAACCGATTGAACCCTACCGGACAAAGAAGGCATTTGTTGCTCAGTGCGGGGTTCTGCTTAGGGACAAGATCCCGATCAGCATCCAGCAATGGTATAAGCCTATGAACGAAGACCCTGAGGTGTCTTATGTCAATGATATGTAGAAAGAGAATCTTTGGACTGAGCTGAAGTCAAATTTCACCCTACCGTCGGAGGATGATCCGGAGAAGCTAGTTATAGAGCCATTAATCAAGTCTTTTGCTCTGAGGAAGATGGCAGACCTATTCAGGAATTGGAAGAAAGACCTCAATAGGTATGTCGAAAAAAATGAGACACCAGAATTCATGGGAAAATATGAGAAGATCAGAGAAGACTGGCCCGCATTTGTGGCCTACAAGACATCGGAAAAGAGTAAAAAGATGTCGGCGACAAACAAGAGAAATGCTGAGAAGAAGAAGCTTCACCATCGCACGGGGTCAGGTGGCTACCTCATAGCCTGGCCTAAGTGGGCCAAGGCTGAGAATGATCTGCTTGATAAAGGGATCGAACCAGAGACAATGAACTGGCCAGAACGTTGCCGGACTTGGTTCTTTGGGGCCGGCGGATCCTTGGACCCTATAACAGGGAAGTGCATTTGGACGGACGAACAATTGGACATACCAGTCAAGAGGCTTCAGTAATATATTGAAGCAGCACAGCAAGGGACGTTCGTTCCAGACAGGGAGAAGGACAAGCTCACAATGGCCCTCGGCAATCCTGAGCACCCTGGACGGACACGAGGCACGCCAGGGTCCGTTTCGTGGAAGGCTGGATTTCCGGACGCAGGGGGTTACAAAACCCAGGAGAGGAGGAAGAAACTGGAGCAGAGACAACTGCAGGCGCTGCACGAAAGGGTAATGGGGCTAGAGGAACGAGAAGCAGATCGCAGCAAACGACCTGCCGAAGCTTCCCCCGAAGCTACCCCGCCATCTCAGCGGAGAAGCGGCGTGGCTTCCACCAATCTGCTTCAGCCAGAGCATGCCTTGACGGCTCCTGCCAGCTATCCCGTGGATGCTATCACGGATGCTGAAAATTGCCACCTTATGGCGCAATGGAGCAATTTGAAGGTCAAGGCGGCTGTTGGCTCTGTTTATCCTACTAAACCCGACTCAACTTTTCACTGCCGGCCGATTCCAGAAGGATATGCTAAGGTGATGGTCGATGAAATAACGGAGGGATTTGAGGACCTCCGGCTTGACCACCCTACCGGTGAAGGGGAGTATCGGCTGGGTTCTGCTCTGAAGACTACATGCCTATGGCGGAAGGATCTCATCAACCTTCCGAACTGGATGCCTCCGCCTCCTCCTCCTCCTCCGGCGAGTCAGGGCACTCCGCCTCCTCCACCGCCTCCTCCTCCGGCGAGTGACGATCAGGGCACTCGGCCGGCTCCTTCTCCGGCGCGTGGCGGCACTCCGCCTCCTTCTCCGCCTGCGCCGGCGCGCCCGAGCAGCCAGCCTCCTCCTTCTCCACCTCGTTAGCAAGGGCGGAAGAGACCCGCCGCTGCTCCGGCTGCTCCGGCGTGTCGCAGTCCTTCTCCTCCGCCTCGTAAGCAAGGAAAGAAGACATCCGCTCCATCTACTCTGCCGGTGTCTAGCAGTACAGCCAAAGGCGGGAGGAGATACAGATTCGGTCCTTCTCTGAAGACTCCAGAGAAGTTACCGTACGAGAGGAGCGAGGAGGAAAACGCGAAGATTGCGCAGACCGAAGTGGATGACTGGTTTGAAGGGTTGAAAGCAAAGACACATCCACCTCCGGAGGAGAAGGTAGATCCGGTGAAAGCGAAGCGCACTCTGGCTGCCCTGACAAAACCACCCAAGTCTCCGCCGAAAGGCAACTATGAGCGCATTATTGGAAAGGCATTTGCCGAAGCGGAGAGGTCGGGAAGTACTAAAAGTGATCAAAGGATGAAAGAACGACGAGCTGGGAAACAAATTGCCCAGCTCGCCGAACAAGCGAAGCAACCGTGCCCCCCACTCAAGGTGCTTGCTAGCGACATTGTCGATCCGAGGATGGTGCCCGGTTATGGCAATCCTGCAGATTACCTGGGCGACGATGTACATTATGATATCTTGGAGGTGCAGATACAAAGATACGAGTACGGGAAGCCTCTCGTCAAATATGAAAGTTCTCTATCAACGATGATGCGAAGATTGCATGATTGGTACATGAAAACCTGCAAAGAGTCTGACGGGAGGAGTACTTTGTATGTGAGAGTTAAAAAGGAGCATGACCTCCTTGGAATTGAACTGTTGCCTATTCCATTTGAGGAGTTCTATCAGTTTTTCAATCAATTGGCCATCGATAAAGCAACGGTCACCTCCTACTATCTGTAAGTAGTACTACTTCCGTCATTAAGTCTCTCTATGTAACTCAGCCCTTTCATTGCACGTATTTATAATTATCCTCACTATATTATGCAGATTGAAGATCACCGAATTGAAGAAAAGACAAGTGGGAGATATTGGGTTCATTAACACGTATCTCATAGATGCAACTGAGGTTCAATATCGTGCCCAAGAAACCGAGGCCAACTTGCTACGATCGTTGGAAATAAATGAATACAAAGATATAATACTCTTTCCTTACAACTTCAAGTGAGTGTTACTGTCTTGTGGCATATTCGGTTTCCTTATTAGTCCAGGTTATAGTAATGTAATATTGATGAGTTATGCATATGTGTACAGCTACCACTATATTCTCCTAGAGATTAAGCTTGAGAAGGGAGTAGTAACTGTCTTAGACTCCAAGCGAAAAGATCCCAAGGAGTATGCGGACATGACTGAAATGCTCGAGAAGTAAGTTAAATCGATCATTATCCACCATATCAGCAACTTTGTTCATTTCTGATATCAAGTAATTGTTTTCTTTGTATGGCAGGGCTTGGAGAAAATTCACCAAAAAAGCTCCGGGACTACCGAAGAAGCTGCAATTTAGGCACCCGAAAGTAAGTACTATATAGTATCATATTCCAGGCATCTCCTAGTGATTCAAGTGCTAGTTTCATCAATACCATTTAGCATGCTTGCTAATTATCAGTTTGATTGACCTCTATTTCTTGTAAAGTGGTTGTGGCAGGAACAAGGGAATGATTTCTGTGGATACTACATTTGCAAGTCCATCCGCCACACGACCTGTGAGAGGGGCTACTCCGACAAACAATATGAAGTGCGTAAATAACAATATTCACAATTTTATTTTATTACCATCATTTGTGTTGAGTTTCATTCATTCATATATATATATATATATATATATATGTGTGTGTGTGTATTGACCCCCTTCTTAAAATTAGATATTTCGGATGCGGGATGAACTCCTAGCACCAGATCGCATGCGAGCAATTCAAGAGGAATTGGCGGCATTCTTTCTTGACCACGTGATCGCTGAAGACGGAGAATACTATGTGGACCACGCGTCCGTATTTTAGGAGATTATATATTTGTAAAAGATAATTATTGTATATATGTAGCCGGTAGTGTCGGATAGATATATGAGAACTTGTTGTTCGACCAATCTCACGGAGAAGGAGAGGTGGTCGATATCACTCCTCTCTGTATGCATATATGTTCATGACGATCTTCTGTTTGTTTACTAGCTAGCTAGCGTGTCTAGCTAGTCCTCTCTATATGTATGTATGGTATGTAGCGTCGACCAAGCACGAACAAAAGAGAGGACACTTCTCTCTATTAATTAGCTAGCTATAGCACAATATATGAAACACCTAAATTAACCCGCCAAAACCCCCCAAACGCCCCCCCCCCTTTCAAAAAAATAAAAACCCCAGCCACAGAAATGCTGACGCGTGGATGCCTATTGGTCCCGGTTGGTGCCACCAACCGGGACCAAAGGCCCTCCTGCCTGGGCTCAGCGGACAGGCCACGTGGAGGCCCATCTGTCCCGGTTCTGGATTGAACCGGGAC
>NC_057801.1:105303639-105361236 GCF_018294505.1 Triticum aestivum | reverse complement strand
AAAAAAAACAAAAACCCCAGCCACAGAAATGCTGACGCGTGGATGCCTATTGGTCCCGGTTGGTGCCACCAACCGGGACCAAAGGCCCTCCTGCCTGGGCTCAGCGGACAGGCCACGTGGAGGCCCATCTGTCCCGGTTCTGGATTGAACCGGGACTAAAGGGTCAGGGCATTAGTACCGACCCTTTAGTCCCGGTTCATGAACCGGGACTAAAGGCCCTCACCAACCAGGACTGTAGGCCCTTTTTCTACTAGTGTGCCACAATAAATAGATGAAACCCACTAGCATGAGTAGGAATTGTTTGAGCCCTGATGTGCCTACTCATTCATGCTTGTTTTTCATGCCTGCTACTGCTTAGAGTTGAGTCAGGTCTGATTCATCGGGAATGAATTGGAAAGTGGTGAACATGTCCTACTGTGTATGAGTTAAGTGTGTGAACATGATTTGGTAAAGGTAGCGGTGAGAGGCCATGTAGGAGTACATGGTGGGTTGTCTCATTGCAGCCGTTCTCAGGAACTGAGTTCTGTGTTTGTGATCCATGAACTGTTACTACCACACATTGGGTTCCGGTAACTCGACCCCTCTCAACTTATTAATCAACATGATCTCTATCCAGGAGTTGCAACTAGTTTCTGGTGTTTGTAGGTAGTGTTAGTAGTCTACCAAGTGGCACCCGGTACAGGTGGGCTTGGGACAGACTAGGCCCAGTGGCCCGGTGTACCAAGTGGCACCCGGATGGTGGACTTGGGAACCCTGCACACATTGTTTGGGGCCGTGAGCGACACCCCGGCCGGATCTCCTTGCGGATGGAACCTGAATAGGCGATAAACCTGGATGAGAGACTTGTGTGGTTAGTCAGGTCGTGGCCGACACCCTCGCTGGGCTTCCGCTTGAAGGTTGCTGAGTACATGTCGTGTAAACGACGGTAAGTGGTGAGAGCGTGTGTGAGGAAGTACACCCCTGCAGGGTTAATATGATCTATTCGAATAGCCGTGTCCGCAGTAAAGGACTTCTGGGTTGCCTGTACAGTTCATAGACAAGTGAAAGTGGATACTCTAAAATACACAAGATAAGTGTGAGTGCTATGGATGGCGTTCTCGTAGGGAGACGGGAGCGGATCCATAGTGGTGTATTGATATGGTGAATATGTGGACTCGTGTGCGCCACCTCAAAAGAGTTACTTGCAGTCGTAGTTCAGGATAGCCACCAAGTCAAAGCTGGCTTGCTGCAGTTAAACCCCACCATCCCCTTGTTGATAATGATGCATATGTAGTTAGATCTGATGTAAGTCTTGCTGGGTACATTTGTACTCACGTTGCTTAATTTATGTTTTTGCAGAGAGACTTCAGTCTCGCTAGTAGTACTGCGTGGACTTTGACGTTTAGCTTGTTACCTCAGCTACGATCTTGTGCCCTCGGCAGGATCTGATAGATAGTCAGGCTTCTCAGCCTTTTTCTTTTGTAGATGTCTGTACTCAGACATGTTAAGCTTCCGCTTGTGCTTGACTTGTTTGCTCTGAATGTTGGGTCATGAGACCCATGATTGTAATATCTCGCTCCTCGGAGCCTATTGAATAAAATGCTTGAGTTGTAGAGTCATGTTGTGATGCCATGTTGTATTTGCACATATCGAGCATATTGTGTGTATGTTATTGAAATGCTTGGTATGTGTGGGATCTGACTATCTAGTTGTTTATCCTTAGTAGCCTCTCTTACCGGGAAATGTCTCCTAGTGTTTCCACTGAGCCATGGTAGCTTGCTACTGCTCCGTAACACTTAGGCTGGCCGGCATGTGTCCTTCTTCGTTCCTGTGTCTGTCCCCTCGGGGAAATGTCACGCGATGAATTCCAGAGTCCTGTTAGCCCGCTACAGCCCGATTCACTGGAGTCCTGCTAGCCCAGTGCTACAGCCTGGATTCACTCGCTGATGACCGACACGTTCGTTGTTGGGTCATGTATGCCTGTCCCTGTAAGTTAGTGCCACTTTGGGTTCACGACTAGCCATGTCAGCCCGGGTTCTTTGTCATATGGATGCTAGCGGCACTATCATATAAGTGAGCCAAAAGGCGCAAACAGTCCCGGGCCAGGTAAGGTGGCACCCGTGGGAATATCGTGCGTGAGGCCGCAAAGTGATATGATGTGTTACATGCTAGATCGGTGTGACTTGGGATCGGGGTCCTGACAGGGAGAACATTGTATTGAGATCCAAAAAGAGAAAAGAAGCCATCTAGCTCTTAACTATGGACCCGTAGGTCTGTGGTAAACTACTCACAACTCATCAGAGGGGCAAGGATGTTGATGTAGAAGCCCTCCATGGTCGATTCCCCCTCCAGCAGAGTGCCAGCGAAGGCTCCAAGATGGGATCTCGCGGATACAGAAGGTTACGGCAGTGGAAATTGTGTTTCGTGGTGCTCCTTGATGTTTTCGGGGTACGTAGGTATATATAGGAGGAAGAAGTACGTCGGTGGACGCCCGAGGGGCCCACGAGACAGGGGGCATGCCCTACAGGGGGGTGGCCCCCTATCTCGTGGGGTCCTCTGGAGCTTCTTGACTTGCACTCCAAGCTCTCCGGATCACGTTCGTTCCAAAAATCACGCTCCCGAAGGTTTCATTCCGTTCGGACTCCGTTTGATATTCCTTTTCTTTGAAATACTAAAATAGGCAAAAAAACAACAATATGGGTTGGGCCTCCGGTTAGTAGGTTAGTCCCAAAAATGATATAAATGTGTAAAATAAAGCCCATAAACATCCAAAAGAGGTAATATAATAGCATGGAACAATAAAAAATTATAGATACGTTGGAGACATATCAGTGATCTCCCCTCGCCTAATGTGATCCCGGATGAAGTGATACCGAATCCCAATATGCTTCGTCTTGAAGTGTTGCACCGGGTTGAGAGAGATCTTGATGGCACTTTCATTGTGACACCAAAGAGGCACTTCGTCACAACTAACACTGTAATCCTTCAAAGTTTGCCTCATCCATAGAAGTTGAGCACAACAACTACCGGCAGCCACATACTCCGCCTCGGTGGACGAGAGAGACACACAACTTTGCTTCTTCGAAGACCAACTCACCAAAGAGCAACCAAGAAATTGGCACCCTCCAGAGGTGGACTTCCTATCCACTTTGTCTCCTGCCCAATCTGAGTCTGAATAGCCCTCAAGGTCAAAGTTGGCTCCTCTTGGGTACCATAAGCCAAAGTTTGGGGAATGAGCCAAATATCAAAAGATTCGCTTGACTGCCACAAGGTGGCTTTCCTTAGGTGCGGCTTGAAACCGTGCACAAATTCCCACACTCAACATGATATTCGGTCTAGATGCAAAAAAGGTAAAGCAAGGATCCAATCATGGAGCGATATACCTTTTGATCCACCCTTTACCATTGGGATCAATGTTAAGTTGGCATTGGACGGGCATTGGAGTGGAAGCCGGCTTGACATCACTTAGCTTGAATCTCTTGAGCATGTCTTGAGTGTATTTGGCTTGGTTGATGAAGGTTCCTTCTCTTCTTTGCTTGATTTCGAACCTGAGAAAGAACTTCAACTCTCCCATCATAGACATCTTGAACTTTGAGGTCATGAGAGCGGCAAATTCCTCATTGAAAGCTTTATTAGGGGAACCAAAGATAATATCATCAACATATAGTTGGCAAACAAACAACTCCCCTTTGACCTTCTTAGTAAAAAGAGTGGGGTCAATTTTTCCAATTTCAAACCCATGATCTTGCAACAACTCGGTAAGATGCTCATACCACGCACGTGGGGCTTGTTTAAGTCCATAGAGTGCCTTGTTGAGTTGGTACACATGATCGGGGAAATAGGGATCCTTGAACCCTGGGGGTTGTTTGACATACACCAACTCATTAATGGGAACATTAAGAAAAGCACTTTTCACATCCATTTGTTGCAGCTTGAAATTATGATGAGAAGCATAAGCAATCAACAAACGAATAGATTCAAGGCAAGCAACGGGAGCAAAGGTTTCACCGTAGTCTATACCCTCGACTTGGGACTAGCCTTGTGCCACCAAATGAGCCTTGTTGCGAACAATGACTCCATGAGCATCTTGCTTGTTCTTCAATATCCACTTGGTTACAATGACATTATGATTCCGGTTGGCCTTGGCACTAATTTCCACACTTGGTTGTGCTCGAAAATGTTGAGTTCTTCATGCATGGCATTGAGCCAATCCAGATCCTCAAGCGCCTCATAGACCTTTTGGGGTTCGACACAAGAAACAAACGCATGATGTTCACAATAGTTTGCTAATTGTCTACGAGTGATTACCCACTTTCTTAGGCTTCCAACCACATTCTCCATGAGATGACCTTTGGTTGTGAGCATGGAAGCAATCATAGCGGCACGACACTCTAATTCCTCCTCAGGTGTGAAAAGAGGAGCGGAAACTTGATCATCTTGAGCGTCGTATTGAGCTTGCTCTTGATCTTGAACTTGCTCGGAAGGGAGAACTCGACCTTGGGCATCACTTGGTGGCTCACCACTATCTTGAGGTTGATCTTGCCCTTGGTCTTGTTCATGAGGTTGAGGGCCTTCACTTTATTCTTCGGAAGCGTGTGGGTCTTGGGTCGGTGATGGCTCCACTTGAGTGGAGCATTGTCCTTCTCCTTCGGCCACAAGGGGTTCCTCAATGGGTAGGATATGACCAACACCCATTCTTCTTATGGCTTGGGGAGGAATTTCATCACGTACATCACAAGTACCACTTTGCTCCACTTGGGAGCCGTTATTCTCGTCAAACTCCATGTTACACGTCTCCTCAATGAGTCCCGTGGACTTGTTGAGGACACAGTAAGCATGAGAGTTTGTAGCATAACCAACAAATATTCCCTCATGAGCTCTAGCCTAAAATTTAGACAAACGACCACCTTTCTTGAGAATAAAAAACTTACACCCGAACACCCGGAAGTACTTGAGGTTGGGCTTGTTACCGGTGAGTATTTCATATGGAGTCTTGTTCAAGCCTTTGCGGAGATAGAGCCGATTGGATGCATGACACGCGGTGTTGATGGCTTTGGCCGAAAAGTTATACGGAGACTTGAACTCCACCATCATGGTCCTTGCCGCATCCATCAACGTCCGGTTCTTCCTCTCCGCTACACCATTTTATTGAGGGGTGTATGGTGCAGAATAGTGATGCTTGATCCCCTCATCACTAAGGAACTCATCCAAGGTGTAGTTCTTGAACTCGGTGCCGTTGTCACTTCTTATTGTAAAGATCTTTGCATCGTGTTGACGTTGAGCTTCATTTGCAAAGTCGATGATAGTTTGTTGAGTTTCACTCTTCCTCTTGAATAAATATACCTAAGTGTACCTTGAGTAATCATCGACTATCACTAAGCAATACTTTCTACCCCCAAGACTATCAAAGTATGGAGGCCCAAAGAGATCCATGTGAAGGAGCTCCAAGGGTCTCTTTGAGTAGATGATAGTCGTCGGAGGGTGAGCCTTCTCATGTAACTTTCCTTTGATACAAGCACTGCAAGCACAATCTTTGGCAAATCAAACATTGTTTACTCCACGGACATGGTCCCCCTGAGAAGGCTTTGCAAAGATCTCATATTGATATGGGCTAAACAGTGATGCCAAAGCCATCCCACATCAACTTTAGCCATTAGACATGTCTCAGTCTTAGTGGTTCGCTCCGAAAAGTTAATCACATAAGGACCATTCTCAACATGCCCAACAAAGGCTACTTTAAGAGTCTTGCTCCATAAGAGGGCCACGGTATCAATATCAAAGAATGTGGCAAAACCCATGAGTGCAAGTTGACGAACGGAAAGTAAATTGTATGCAAGGGACTCAACAAGCATGACTTTCTCGATCATGAGATCATGAGAAATGACAACCTTGCCAAGACCCAATACCTTGGAGGAAGAGGCATCACCCCACTCGACATTGGTGGGCATAGATGGAATCTTTTGCACGTCCACCACCAAGTCGTTGCTTTCGGTCATATGATTTGTGGCTCCACTATCGAGCAACCATGATCCCCCACCGGAAGAAAACACCTACAAGAGATCAATGCTTGGTTTTAGGTACCCATTTTGTAATGGGTCATTTGATGTTAGTAGTATGGGTCTTAAGAACCCAAATAGACCATTCACTTTACTCATAAGGAGAACCAACAAATTTAGCATAAACATGCCCATCACTAGCACGACACAACACATAAGAAGGGTTAAAGTCGTCGTCTTTGTTGGAAGGGGTGGCATTTCCCTTTTTGACATCCCCACCCTTTACATTGTTATTCTTCTCCTTTGAAGCACCCTCTCTCTCCTTCACAAAAGTTTGCTTGAGAGGAGGAGGTCATTTGGTCTTGTCATTCTTCTTCTTGTTCTTGGACTTGGGTGCAAACCCAACTCCCTCCTTGGCCACAACTTCCTTTTGATTGCTCAAAAGGTCATTGAGATTCTTCTCACCTTGTATACAAGACACAAGGACTTTCTTAAGTTGCTCCTTCAACTTGGCATTCTCCTCCACAAGATGCACATGCTCACAACACGGGTTAGTAGCATTTGCATTATCAATTAAGACCATATGAGGAAAGGTGGCTTTCTCCTTGGTTAGATTCACTTGGAGTTGATCATGAGACTCCTTGAGGTTAGCATGAACACCCTTCAGGGCCTTGTGAGCCTTGTCAAGTATATCAAACTCCCCTTTGAGTCTAGCAAGGTCAACCCCAAGTTTAGCCTTCTCAGAATTTAGCACACGAGAAACAACAAGAGCATGATAAAGATCTTTATTTAATTTAGCATGGTCATTGTTGTTTGACTCCTCAAGAGCCAAACGATGAACACGCTCTTCCTCAAGCGCATTAGAGAGGTCCGATATCTCATCGGCATAGTCACGACTATGACCTTCCATCTTAGAGATGGTTTCTTCATGAGCCTCGATCATGTCATTGGCTTCACCAAGTTGTTCCAAGAGAGCAACAAAGTGCTTCTTGGATTTGCCCTTGAGCTTACTCATGAAAGACTCAAATTCATTTACCTCTTCATTATACCCCTCACTTTCATCAATGCAATCCATCAAGGAGGGATTAGTAATGATGGTAGTTTTGATGTTGGGGGTTACCTTATTGGTGGCTTTGGCCATGAGGCACTTAGCGGTGATGTTCTTGTTGGGTGAATCGAAGAGAGACACCCGTGGAGTTGTTGCAATGGCAACGGAGGCCATGGCCATGACTTCACTATCTTCATCATCATCATCATCCTAATTGTATTCTTCTTGTGCCACCAACCCTTTTGTCGGGGTCTTCTTGGTGAAGTTGTTCTTGTTGGGGAAGGACTTGGCTTTGTCTTTTCGGATGAACTTTCCACCATTGTCTTCCCGCATCTCGTAAGGGCACTCCGCAACAAAATGGCTCACATTGCCACAATTGTAACATGTTCTCACATGTTGCTTTCCCTTGAAGCCACTTAAGTTGTTCTTGTTGAAGTTTTGCCTTGTGTTCTTCTTGCTCCAAAATTGCCTTGAAGCAAGAGCCATGTGCTCATGATAATCATATTTCGTGTCTTCGGGGTTGCTATCCTCATCTTCCTCTTCTTCCAAACCTTGGCCTTCAAGGCAAGGTTGGGCTTCTTTGCTCTTTGAAAACGCAACACCGCATTGTCGGAGGTATTGTCCAAGATCCTCATTGCCACAAACTCATCCAACACTTCATTTGAGGACAAGGTGTGGACGTCAGGCCTTTGACGGATGACGGAGGACATGGCCTTGTGGTAGGGCATTATGGCCTTGAGGAACTTGCGCTTGATCCAATTGTCATCCGTATCCTTGATCCCATGATCTCAGAGTGAGACCGTGAGAGTGGTTAATCTCCAGTAAAGAACACGAGGTTCTTCATCTTCATTCATTGCAAACTCATCGGCTTCATCTTGCAGCACTTCATAGTTGGAGCGTTGAATGCTAGCGCTTCCTTTGTAGAGGGAAACAACATGGTGCCATGCTTCCTTGGCCACGGTGAATTGTCGGAGATGTGCAATGTCTTTCGGTGGAATTGCATCTTAAAGGATGAAGAGAGCATTCTCATTGAATTGATTATCCGCGGATTCTCTTGGGGTGAAGTTTCTTGGGTCATGCGGATAGAAACCTTCTTCAATGATTCTCCAGAGATTAGTGTTAACATGTTTTAAATGAAGCTTAAAGCGATAGACCCAAGCATCAAAATCTTCATTTTTCACAATCTTAGGAGGAGAGCCGGCATGATTTAAATGAGTAGAGGGAATCGGTCCTCCATAGGTAAGTGGAGGTTCCACATGGGCAAAGATTCCATTTCCATTTCTACCACTAGATAAAGGAACTCTATCACTAGAAGCTTCCCCCTTATCGGAGTTGGCCTCCGCCACCTTGTTAGTGGGATCGACCACTTCCAACGGTGCAGTGGATAATTTGAGGACATCAAGAAAGTTTTTAAGCATGGTTTTGACCTCGGCCGTCATGGAGGTTTTCAATGTGTCTAAAGCCACATTGAATTCCTCATGTGAGACCGAGGTTCCCCCATCGTCCATAGAAGAGGACGAAATCACATCGGGGTGCTCCTCCTCACCGTCTATGGTGTCAACCATACTCTTCGATGGCAAAGTCCTTAATAAAGAGACAAGGCTCTAATACCAATTGAAAGGATCGATATAGTTGACTAGAGGGGGGTGAATAGGCAACTAACAATTTTTAACTTTTCTTTATCAAATTAAACTTTGCATCAAAGTAGGTTGTCTGGATATGCAACTAGGTGAGCAACCTATATGATGCAACAACAAGAAGCACACAAGCAAGCAAAGGATATAACACAATATAGCTTGCACAAGTAAAGGTGAGAGATAACCAAAAGTGGAACCAATGGAGATGAGGATGTGTTACCGAAGTTCCTTCCTTTTGAGGGGAAGTACATCTCCGTTAGAGCGGTGTTGAGGCACAATGCTCCCCAAGAAGCCACTAGGGCCACCGTATTCTCCTCACACCCTCACACAATGCGAGATGCCGTCATTCCACTATTGGTGCCCTTGGAGGCGGCGACTGAACCTTTACAAACAAGGTTGGGGCAATCTCCACAACTTAATTGGAGGCTCCCAACGACACCACGAAGCTTCACCACAATGGACTATGGCTCCGCGGTGATCTCAACCGTCTAGGGTGCTCAAACACCCAAGAGTAACAAGATCCGCAAGGGATTAGTGGGGGGAATCAAATTCCTCTTGGTGGAAGTGTAGATCTGGGCCTTCTCAACAATTCCCTAGAGAATCAACAAGTTTGATTGGCTAGGAAGAGAGATCGGGCGAAAATGGAGCTTAGAGCATCAATGGAGCTTGGGGATGGAAGAGGTGGTCAACTCGGAGAAGAAGACACCCCTTTTATAGTGGAAGAGAAAATCCAACCGTTATCCACTAACTCAGCCTGCAACGCACGGTACTACCGCACCTTACGAGCGGTACTATCGCGGGGACCGCGGTACTACCGCTGGCTCGGCAGGGGCCTGGACTAGACCTGTTGTGCACAGATAGGGAGCGGTAAAACCGCTGGCGTGGTACTACCGCAAGGTAGGGATAGTCAAGCCAGAGAAAGCATGGACATAAAAAATTACATCCGTGACTACTTCTGCTGAGTTTAAGTCTATGCAAAAATCTGACACGGTACTACCGCAAGCACAGACTGGTACTACCGTGTAGGGCGCAGATGTAAAAAATTACATCCGCCCCTACTTCCGTTCATGCCACTGTGCCTGGCCAGGGCTTGCAGTACTACCGCGCGGAGGCGCGGTACTACCGCGTTGGGCGCAGATGTAAAAAATTACATCCGCCCCTACTACCGCTCGGGCAGCAGAGCCTGACCTGAAGCCTATGGTACTAGCTCTCCTAAGGAGCGGTACTACCGTGAGCACTTGTTGGGGAACGTAGCAATAATTAAATATTTCCTACGTATCACCAAGATCAATCTAGGAGATACTAGCAATGAGAGAGAGAGAGAGTGCATCTTCATACCCTTGAAGATCGCTAAGCGGAAGCGTCACTAGAACGCGGATGAGGGTGTCGTACTCGCGGCGATTCAAATCGCGGAAGATCCGATCTAACACCAAACGGACGGCGCCTCCGCGTTCAACACACGTACAGCCCGGGGGGCGTCTCCTCCTTCTTGATCCAGCAAGGGGAGAGGATAAGTTCAGAGAGAGCTCCAACATCACAACGGCGTGGTGGTGGAGCTTGCAGTTCTCCGGCAGGGCTTCGCCAAGCACTACTGAGGAGGAGGTGGAGTTGGAGAGGGGGAGCGCTGCACCAGGAGAAAGGGTGAAGCTCTCATGCGCCTCCCCACTATATACAGGGGTGGAGGGGCTGGTTTCTTGCCCTCCAAATCCATTGGGGAATTGGCAAAGGTGGGAGGAAAGAAATCCCATCGTTTCCTTTCCGCACCGATTGTTATCCCCCCTTTTTAGGGATCTTGATCTTATCCCTTCGGGATATGATCTTATTCCTTCTAAGGGGGGATCTTGGTGCGCCTTGACCAGGGGTGTTGGGCCTTGCCCCCACTACCCACGTTCATGTGGGTCCCTCCATGTAGGTGGGACCCACTCCGGATCCTTATGGAACCTTCCCGGTACAATACCGAAAAATCCCGAACATTTTCCGGTGGCCAAAATAGGACTTCCCATATATAAATCTTTACCTCTGGACCATTCCGGAACTCCTCGTGATGTCCGGGATCTCATTTGGGACTCCGAACAACATTCGGTAACTACACACTAATTCCCATAACAACTCTAGCGTCACCGAACCTTAAGTGTGTAGACCCTACGGGTTCGGGAATCATGCAGACATGACCGAGACAACTCTTTGGCCAATAACCAACAGCGGGATCTGGATACCCATGTTGGATCCCACATGTTCCATGATGATCTCATCGAATGAACCACGATGTCGGGGATTCAATCAATCCCGTATACAATTCCCTTTGTCAATCGGTATGTTACTTGCCCGAGATTCGATCGTCCGTATCCCAATATCTTGTTCAATCTCGTTACCGGCAAGTCACTTTACTCGTTCCATAATGCATGATCCCGTGACTAACTACTTAGTCACATTGAGCTGATTATGATGATGCATCACCGAGTGGGCCCAGAGATACCTCTCCGTCATACGGAGTGACAAATCCTAGTCTTGATTCGTGCCAACCCAACAGACACTTTCGGAGATACCTGTAGTGCACCTTTATAGCCACCCAGTTACGTTGTGACATTTGGTACACCCAAAGCATTCCTACGGTATCCGGGAGTTGCACAATCCCATGGTCTAAGGAAATGATACTTGACATTAGAAAAGCTTTTAGCAAACAAACTACACGATCTTGTGCTTTACTTAGGATTGGGTCTTGTCCATCACATCATTCTCCTAATGATGTGATCCCATTATCAATGGCATCTAATGTCCATGGTTAGGAAACCATAACCATCTATTGATCAATGAGCTAGTCAACTAGAGGCTCACTAGGGACATGTTGTCGTCTATGTATTCACACATGTATTACGGTTTCTAGTTAATACAATTATAGCATAAACAATAGACAATTATCATGAACAAGTAAATACAATAATAACCATTTTATTATTGCCTCTAGGGCATATTTCCAACAGTCTCCCACTTGCACTAGAGCCAATAATCTAGTTCACATCACTATGTGATTGTAATGAATCCAACACCCATGGGGTTTGATCATATCTCGATTGTGAGAGAGGTTATTGGTCAACGAGTATGAACCTTTCAGATCCGTGTGTGCTTTGCAAATCTCTATGTCATCTTGTAGATGCAGCTACCACGCGCTACTTGGAGCTATTCCAAATAAACGCTCTACTATACGAATCCAGTTTACTACTCGGAGTCATCCAGATTAGTGTCAAAGTTTGCATCGACGAAACACTTTATGACGAACTCTTTTACCACCTCCATAATTGAGAAAATTCCTTAGTCCACTAGTTACCAAGGATAAGTTTGACCACTGTCATGTGATCCATTCCTGGATCACTCTGGTACCCCTTGACTGACTCATGGCAAGGCACACTTTAGGTGCGGTACACAGCATAGCATATTGTAGAGTCTATGTCTAAAGCATAGGGGACGACCTTCGTCCTTTCTCTCTCTTCTACCATGGTCAGGTCTTGAGTCTTACTCAATACTCACACCTTATAACACAGCCAAGAACTCCTTCTTTCCCGATCTATTTTGAACTCCTTCAAAATCTTGTCACGGTATGTGTTCATTTGAAAGTACTATTAAGCATTTTGATCTATCCTTATAGATCTTGATGCTCAATGTTCAAGTAGCTTAATCCAGGTTTTCCATTGAAAACACTATTCAAATAACCCTATATGCTTTACAGAAATTCTACATCATTTCTGATCAACAGTATGTTAACAACATATACTCATAAGAAATTCTATAGTGCTCCCACTCACTTCTTCGGAAATACAAGTTTCTCATAAACTTTGTATAAACCCAAAATATTTGATCATCAAAGCGTATATTCCAACTCCGAGATGCTTATTCCAGTCCTTAGAAGGATTGCTGGAGCTTTGCATACTTGTTAGCATATTTTAGGATTGACAAAACCTTCTGTTTGTATCACATACAACCTTTCCTCAAGAAAATCGTTGAGGAAACAATGTTTTGACATCCTATCTGCAAGATTTCATAAATAATGCAGTAACTGCTAATATAATTGCAACAGACTCTTAGCATCGCTACGAGTGAGAAAGTCTCATCGTAGTCAACTCCTTGAACTTGTCAGAAAACATTTTAGTGACAAGTCGAGCTTTCTTAATGGTGACACTTACCATCATTGTCCGTCTTCCTTTTAAAATCCATCTGTACCCAACAGCCTTACGACCATCAAGTAGTTCTTCCAAAGTTTTATACCTATGTGACTCAAATGGCAGTACCACAAGTATGTGGTACTATCATTACTATCTTATATATTTCGGTACGAACATGTGTATCACCACGATTGAGATTCAATAAACTCATTTTAGGTGCAAGACCATTGAAGGTATTATTCAAACAAACAGAGTAACCATTATTCTCCTTAAATGAACAACTGTATTGCGATAAACATAATCCAATCATGTCTATGCTCAACGCAAACACCAAATAACAATTATTTAGGTTTAACACCAATCTTGATGGTAGAGGGAGCATGTGATGCTTGATCACATCAACCTTGGAAACACTTCCAACACATATCATCATCTCACCTTCAGCTAGTCTTTGTTTATTCCGTAGCTTTTTATTTCGAGTTACTAACACTTTGCAACCAAACCGGTATTTTAATACCCTGGTGCTACTAGGAGTACTAGTAAAGTACACATTATAATGTATATCCGATATACTTCTGTCGACCTTGCCAGCCTTCTCATCTACCAAGTATCTAGGGTAGTTCTGCTTTAGTGACCGTTCCCCTCATTACAGAAGCACTTAGTCTTGGGTTTGGGTTCAACCTTGGGTTTCTTCACTAGAGCAGCAACTGATTTGCCGTTTCATAAAGTATCCCTTCTTGCCCTTGCCCTTCTTGAAACTAGTGGTTTTACTAACCATCAACAATTGATGCTCCTACTTGATTTCTACTTTCGTAGTGTCAAACATCGCGAATAGCTCAAGGATCATCATATCTATCCCTGATCTGTTATAGTTCATCGCGAAGCTCTAGTAGCTTGGTGGTAGTGACTTTGGAGAACCATCACTATCTCATTTGGAAGATTAACTCCCACTCGATTCAAGTGATTGTAGTACTCAGACGATCTGAGCACATGCTCAATGATTGAGCTTTTATCCCTTAGTTTGTAGGCTAAGAAACTCGTCAGAGGTCTCATACCTCTTGACGTGGGCACGAGCCTGAAATCCCAATTTCAGCCCTTGGAACATCTCATATGGTCCGCGACGTTTCAAAAATCATCTTCGGCGCCTCAATTCTAAACCGTTTAACATTATTGAACTATCACGTAGTCATCAAAATGTGTATGTCAGATGTTCGCAACATCAGCAGACGATGTTCGAGGTTCAGCACACCGAGCGGTGCATTAAGGACATAATCCTTCTGTGCAGCAATGAGGACAATCCTCACTTTACGGACCCAGTCCACATAATTGCTACTATCAACTTTCAACTAAATTTTCTCTAGGAACATATCTTAAACAGTAGAACTAAAGCATAAGCTACGACATAATTTGCAAAGACCTTTTGACTATTTTCATGATAATTAAGTTCATTCAATCAAATTATTTAATGAACTCCCACTTAGATAGACACCCCTCTAGTCATCTAGGTGATACATGATCTGAATGACTAGTCCGTGTCCGATCATCCTGTGTATTAACAGCAATATCTAGACAGGCAGGATGGATTAATTATATTGATGGCCAAGATAAGGTGCTCAAAGGGGAAGCAATCTTCATCAAGTAATGACCCCTGGGGGCGGGTACTGCGAAAAGAAAGCAATGCATAAGCTCTTGTTCCTGATATGGTTCGAAAGTAGTGCAAAGAAAAGCGGTACTTTGGTCGGAAAGAAAGCTGCTGGAGGGTTAGTGCTAAAATCTTCTTGTTCGGATGGTTGAGAGAAGGAGGTGTGTCCTGTGGCGGATACACCGATTGATCGAGACGCCTCAAGGCCACCGGAGGGAGAAATAGTGATAGCAACGCTTACAAGGAATGCTAGGATAAGTTGGGAAGAAGGCAAAGATACTGGCGACTAGATCCTTGTGGCAGATTGGAAGATACCGATATCTCTATTTCAATTTGTTGATTGATGGTTTAAGGAAATGGCACTGGTCCAAATCTTGCACATTTATTGTTACTTCTATGTATAAGTTCCTTGCTCAGGTATGGCCCAGCTTTCATATCTTATTGGGATAGCTACATTGCCCTGAGACGGACTAGTCATCAATGGTGAACATCTCCATATTGATCGTATCTGCTATACGACTCATGTTCGACCTTTCGATCTCTTGTGTTCCGAGGCCATGTCTGTACATGCTAGGTTCGTCAAGTCAACCTAAGTGTTTTGCATGTGTAAATCTGGCTTACACCCATTGTATGCGAACGTTAGAATCTATCACACCCGATCATCACGATGGTGCTTCGAAACAACAAACCTTAGCAACGGTGCACAGTTAGGGGGAACACTTTCTTGAAATTTTAGTGAGGGATCATCTTATTTATGCTACCGTCGTTTTAAGCAAATAAGATGTAAACATGACAAATATCACATGCAAATCATAATCTGACACGATGTGACCAATATCATCTTGCGCCTTTGATCTCCATCTTCGAGGCGCGACATGATCACCTTCATCACCGACATGACACCATGATCTCCATCATCGTGTCTCCATGAAGTTGTCTCGCCAACTACTACCTCTACTACTATGGCTAACGGTTAGCAATAAAGTAAAGTAATTACATGGCGTTTTCAATGACACGCAGGTCATACAATAAATTAAGACAACTCCTATGGCTCCTGTCGGTTGTCATACTCATTGACATGCAAGTCGTGATTCCTATTATAAGAACATGATCAATCTCATACATCACATATATCATTCATCACATCCTTTTGGCCATATCACATCACATAGCATACCCTGCAAAAACAAGTTAGACGTCCTATAATTGTTGTTGCATTTTTACGTGGCTGCTATGGGTTTCTAGCAATAACTTTTCTTACCTACGCAAAAGCCACAATGATGATATGCTAATTGCTATTTACCCTTCATTAGGACCCTTTCCATCGAATCCGATCCGACTAAAGTGGGAGAGACTGGCACCCGCTAGCCACTTTTATGCAACAAGTGCATGTCAGTCAGTGGAACCTGTCTCACGTAAGCGTACGTGTAAGGTTGGTCTGGGCTGCTTCATCCCACAATGCTGCCGAATCAAGATAAGACTAGTAACGGTAAGCAAATTGAACAAATCATCGCCCACAACTACTTTGTGTTCTACTCGTGCATAGAATCTACGCATACACCTAGCTCATGATGCCATTGTTGGGGAACATAGCAATAATTCAAAATTTTCCTACGTCTCACCAAGATCAATCTAGCATCGTGAGAGAGAGATAGGGAGTGCATCTTCATACCCTTGAAGATCGCTAAGCGGAAGCGTCACTAGAACGTGGATGAGGGAGTAGTACCCGCGGTGATTCAAATCGCGTTCAACACACGTACAGCCCGGGGACGTCTCCTCCTTCTTGATCCAGCAAGAGGAGAGGAGAAGTTGAGGGAGAGCTCCGGCAGCACGACGGCGTGGTGGTGGAGCTTGCAGTTCTCCGACAGGGCTTCGCCAAGCACTACTGAGGAGGAGGTGGAGTTGGAGAGGGGGAGGGTTGCGCCAGAGGCAAGGGTGAAGATCTCATGCGCCTCCCCACTATATATAGGGGTGGAGGGGGCTGGTTTCTTGCCCTCCAAGTCCATTGGGGCGTTGGCAAAGGTGGGAGGAAAGAAATCCCATCATTTCATTTCCCCACCGATTGTTATCCCCCCTTTTTAGGGATCTTGATCTTATCCATTCGGGATATGATCTTATTCCTTCTAAGGGGGGATCTTGGTGCGCCATGACCAGGGATGTGGGGCCTTTCCCTCACTACCCACGTTCATCTGGGTCCCTCCATCCAGGTGGGCCCCACTCCAGAACCTTCCCGGTACAATACCGAAAAATCCCGAACATTTTCTGGTGGCCAAAATAGGACTTCCCATATATAAATCTTTACCTCCAGACCATTCCGGAACTCCTCGTGATGTCCGGGATCTCATCCGGGACTCCGAACAACATTCGGTAACTGCACACTAATTCTCATAACAATTCTAGCGTCACCGAACCTTAAGTGTGTAGACCCTACGGGTTCGGGAATCATGCAGACATGACCGAGACAGCTCTTTGGCCAATAACCAACAGCAGGATCTGGATACCCATGTTGGCTCCCACATGTTCCATGATGATCTCATCGGATGAACCACGATGTCGGGGATTCAATCAATCCCGTATACAATTCCCTTTGTCAATCGATATGTTACTTGCCCGAGATTCGATCGTCGATATCCCAATACCTCGTTCAATCTCGTTACCGGCAAGTCTCTTTACTTGTTCCGTAATGCATGATCCTGTGACTAACTACTTATTCACATTGAGCTCATTATGATGATGCATCATCGAGTGGGCCTGTGACGCCCCCAATTCGATCGTACACTAATCATACACGCAAATGTGTACGATCAAGATCAGGGACTCACGGGAAGATATCACAACACAACTCTAGACACAAATTAAAAAAATACAAGCTTTATATTACAAGCCAGGGGCCTCGAGGGCTCGAATACAAGCTCGATACACAAGAGTCAGCGGAAGCAACAATATCTGAGTACGGACATAAGTTAAACAAGTTTTTGCCTTAAGAAGGCTAGCACAAACATCAACGATCGAAGAGGCAAGGCCTCCTGCCTGGGACCTCCTAACTACTCATGGTCGTCGGCGGCCTCCACGTAGTAGCATCCATCGGCGGTGGCATCTGGCTCCAAGGGTCCATCATCTGGTTGCATCAACCGGAAAGAAGAACGAAGGAGGGAAAAGGGGTAGCAAAGCAACCGTGAGTACTCATCCAAAGTACTCGCAAGCATCAGATCTATACTAAGTATGCATTTGTATCAAATGGAAGGGTTGTATCTGTGGACTGAACTGCAGAATGCCGGAATAGAGGGGGAAAGCCTAGCCTATCAAAGACTAGCATCTTCACGCAGCTTCGAGCATCTTGCAGCATGTAGAAGAGTAAAGAATAGTAGTTTAAATTTAACAAGCATGTTGTAACATTAAGGCCCAGAGATCCTTCCTCGACTCCCTGCGAGAAAGCAATCCTGGAGCCACATAGCTCAAGTATCCATTTGTAGTTGTATAAGATCAGGATATAAGTCTGAACGTTCATTACCGTGGACATGGCTATTAATAGATAATCTTCCCTGCAGGGGTGCACCACGTTTTCCAACACGCTCGATCACTCTGGTCGGACACACCTTTCTTGGGTCAATGCTCGGCCTCGGAAGATCAACACGTCGCAGCCCTACCTAGGCTCAGCAGAGAGGTCCCCGCCGGTCTACCTCCTAAGCACTCTGGGGTCTGGGCCCATCGCCCGTTGCACTCCGGGTCGTTGCGAGCCGGGCGGACCAGGCTCCACCACTACAGGATGGTGCCGGCCCAGCCGTGCCGCACTGCTGAACTGGACGTCTGACAAAGCTTCGGCTGATAATGCGACGTCGAGGCCCATAACTATTCTCACGTGGTGGTTGGTGCGTAAAGGCCAGAGGCCAACTCAGAACAAATACCCAAACCATAGTGTATTATTAGCTTGCGGAGACGATCAGAGACTCACGATCGAAAGTGACCCCGTCGCCCCGTCTCGTGGACTTACGACAAGGGCCTAGAATGCCCGGCCGTGCCATGTAACCATCTTGCGGGTGCTCTCCGGGCCCGCCCGACTTCCACCAATGTCTCAAGTAAAGTCATTGTAACCGTGTGTCCAGACATCAAGGGGAAAACCCGGGGAATCACCCAAGGAGGATTCCACTCAATGTAACCATCAAGGTGAACGTAAGAAGGACCACCCTCGAGGTTCACACTTGAGGTGTTGAACGACAGAGCCATATCGGGAATGGTGAAAGAGGAAATCACCCTCGATGACCACGACCGAATAGCTACACTACAGAATTATTACCAGGAGTGCGTTATGAGGGATCACCCTCGGCACTCGATAGTAGCTCTGCAGAGTCGAGCAACAAAAGGGGCGTGATGTGATGTGAGGTGTCGGGCTCTGGTCGTCGATCACGTCGATCGAGGCGTCGATGATGAAGCAGGGGCAACAAGGACAAGGTGGGGGTCACTGACGGATCACTAGACAACCTATACTAAGCAGTTTAGGATAAGCAGATAGGTAACAATAACAGGTACAAAAGCAGGCTATGCATCAGAATAGGAGCAAACAATAACAGTAGAAAAATCTAATGCAAGCATGAGAGTATAGAATGGGCGATATCGGGATGATCAAAGGGGGGGGCTTGCCTGGTTGCTTAGACAAGGAGGGTCATCGCCGACGTAGTCGATCACAGGGACATCGGCATCGGTCTCGGGGTCTACCGGAGAGAAGAGGGGGAAGAAACAGTAAATACATAGCATGCAAGTGCATAACAAGACAATAAGCAGGGCAGAGGTGATCTAACGTAGCGTTAGGCGATACTGGCGAAGGGGAAAATATCCGGGAAAGTTTTCCCGGTTCCGGACGTCTGTCAGAGACAGATGAACCGGAGGGGAAAAGTTGCATGTTCAGCATGCTAGGGGCATGTGTAGATGAACGGACCGCGTATTCGGGTTCGTCTCGTCGTTCTGAGCAACTTTCATATATAAAACTTTTTCATCCGAGCTACGGTTTAATTGCTATGATTTTCTAAAGTTTAGAAGATTTTCTATAATTTCTGTGGAACTAATAATAATTCGAGTTCACCAAGTCAATTTGACTGGTCAAACGAGGAGGGTGTGGCCCACATGTAAGTGTAATAGGTGCAATTTAATTAGCTTAAACTAAGTAAAACTAGTGGGGCCACATGCCATCTGTACATAGGCTATTAATTAACTACTACTAACCTAAACTAGCACTAACAGGGGCGGCCACACACTCAACTCACACGCTGCGCACACACACAGCACAGAGTGGCGCACAGCACGCAACACACATTGCTAGGGGTTAATTCTGCTTTCTTTTAATAGAAGATAGCATTTTGCCATTTTCATAGGATTTAAACCATGCATCAAATGAATTTGGTCCAGTGGAGTAATATGAAGTTTGTCAAGTGTACAATCTGTCCACATAATTTTTATCCACATTAAAGTTCGTTTCGCTGTTGTTTTGCTGCAGTACAGAGGGGTAGTCAGTGTAGTAGTAGCAAAGGTAGCTACTACTACAGTAGCATTCAGCAGCAGCAGTAGATTCAGCAAAGCAGCAGCGGGCAGCGGCGTGGCGCGGTCGAGCGCGAGGCGAGGCAGGGCCACGCTAGGCGGCAGCGCAGCCAGGTGGGGGTGGACTGCAGCGGCGAGGCAGCGGCCAGCGACGGCCGGAGACGACCGGAAGCGGCAGCAGCCACGACAACAGGCGGCTGGCGGCTGCGGGCGTACACGCACGGCGTGGGGGTGTGGGGAGGGAGTCAGGGCTCGCGGACGTCGCCGACAAAGCGCGGCAGCGCCGGTTGAGATCGCCGTCCCAGCGACCAAATCAGTGGCGGAGGACTTCCACTAGTCGAGCACAGTGCGGCACATCGCCCTGTTGATGGGTTGGAGCGGGGGAGAATGTCTTGAACCACGGCATCGACGCCGAGCAACAGCAACAGCGACATGGCGGTGCGCGTCCTCGGCCTAGCTAGCTACGGCACGGTAGCAGGGTAGGAGGAAGAGGGGAAGTAGTGGGGAGCTCACAGCGGAGAGGGAGAGCATCTCGGGGAGGCCGGGGTTGCTGGAGGCGAATGAATCGACGGCGACCGACGGCGGGGATCCGGGGAAGAAGACGGCATGGGCGACGGCATTGACGCTCCTGGGCTTCGATCCAGTGACGCAGACGAAGCAGTGGACGACGACGGAGAAGAAGGACGAGGCGACCACGGCGAGGGCGACGGGCCACGGCGTCGGGCGCGAGGGGGATTCCCCGATCCAGATCGAGAAAAAGAGGGGGGGAGTGACTTTGGGTAGCTAGGGTTCGGGGGCGCGAGGGAGAGGCGTCGGGGCCGCCTTATAGCCCCGGGGGAGACGGCAGATGGCCGCCACGGCGATGGCCGGTGCCGTGGCGGGCATCGGCGCGGCCATGCCCTCCCGTGAACAGGGGAGCGAGGGAGCCAGGGCGAGGTGGGCCGGCCTGGCTCCGCCAGTGAGGCCAGCTGGGCCACTGGACCAGGGGGAACAGTGGGGGAGGGGGGGCTTTTCTTTTCTTACATTTGCCTTTTCTTTTATCTTTTTATATATTTTTTGAATCCAAATTTATTTTTGTTTAATAAAATACAAAGTAAACTCCTAAATTAGAATTATAATCTAGCCCACTGCCACGAAAAGTGTAGTAGATAAATAATTTAGTTTGCATATTTCTATTGATTAAATGGGGCATTTAATTAATTGTTTTGCCACTGTTATATTCACAAAAGAGCAGTTAAATACTTTTACAAAAATGTTGGGCCAGCACCATAATTAGTTATGGAATATTTGCGACACTTTGAACATTTTAGGTTTGACATTTGAAGAAATAATAATTTGACTTTATTTTAAAAGTGAATTTTGAATTGGTTTGAATCAAAGGGGGATTTAGCAACAGTGAAAATGATGACATGGCATCATTATCAAGGGATTACTATAGCTTAATTATCTGGGCGTTACAGGGCCCACAGATACCTCTCCGTCACACGGAGTGACAAATCCCAGTCTCGATTCGTGCCAACCCAACAGACACTTTCGGAGATACCTGTGGTGCACCTTTATAGCCACCCAGTTACGGTGTGACGTTTGGTACGCCCAAAGCATTCCTACGGTATCCGGGAGTTGCACAATCTCATGGTCTAAGGAAATGATACTTGACATTAGAAAAGCTTTTAGCAAACAAACTACACGATCTTGTGCTATGCTTAGGATTGGGTCTTGTCCATCACATCATTCTCCTAATGATGTGATCCCGTTATCAATGAGATCTAATGTCCATGGTTAGGAAACCATAACCATCTATTGATCAATAGCTACTCAACTAGAGGCTAACTAGGGACATGTTGTGGTCTATGTATTCACACATGTATTACGGTTTCCAGTTAATACAATTATAGCATGAACAATAGACAATTATCATGAACAAGGAAATACAATAATAACCATTTTATTATTGTCAATAGGGCATATTTCCAACAGCACTTACGGTACTACCACGCATGATGCCGGTACTACCGCAAGGGCATGCAGTAGTACCGCTCTATGGAGCAATACTACTGCCTGCCTCAGAACAGCAACATTAGGAGTCCTTCATTTTGCCTAGACATGGAAAGACGGAGGATGCTCCAAAGAGCCAAAGGAATGGAGTTCAAAAGGATCAAATGTGTACGTGAGATTCCACCCAAACCTTTCCAACGCGGACCCCCTCTTAATAGTATGGCTTTCCTATGACTCAAACCCAACAAAAAGAAACGTAGACAAACACCGTCTTCAATAGTCTTCGAGGGGCACCAAATCATCTTTGTTTAGACATGATATATCTGAAAAGCTCAATGCACATGATTAGTCCGCAAAAGCATTGTCATCAATCACCAAACCTACTAAGGGATAAAGATGCCCTTACACTTCCCGTGCCGGAATTTGAATGTGTCCACCTCCATTGTATCAAAAAGTGCATCATCGGGCATGTAATCTCCAGGATTGGTACCGGGTAGCATCCCAGGAATATTAGCGACGATATCGCTAGACACATTGAGCGGGGGGCATGATTGCTTTGCTTGCTCATCGAGCTAGGGAATTTTTTTCCCACTTCTTCGTTCTGCTAACCTTTGATTAGTGCAAGTACTTCCCGACCGCTCCGCTTTCTTATATGTCCTTTCAATAACGCGGTCATAGTTGGATTGCGGTGGAGGCGGTGATGGTCGCTGCAGGGCATCCAAAGTGCGCTTCGCTTTCATCGGATCTATCTTCTCCTCCGGAGGTGGATGTTTATTAGCTTTTACCGATTCACAGAAGTCCCTCACTTAGCCTTCATAGATCTTCTAGTTTTCCTCCTCGCTCCTCTCGTATGATAAATTCTCTAGAGGCTTGAGAGACAATGGACCGAATCTGTACTGTCTCCTGCCTCTAGATGTACTGCTAGACGCCGGAGCAGCCGGAGCGGCAGCGGCTGTCTTCTTGTGTTGCTTACGAGCAGAGAAGAAGGAGGTGGACTGCTACGACGCGCTAGAGCAGCCAAAGACGCTGCATTTCCACCATCGCCATTGCTTGCAAGGTGGTGAAGGAGGAGGCGGGCTGCTCGGACGCGCCGGAGCAGGCGGAGAAGGAGGCAGAGTACTGCCGCCCTCATGCGCCAGAGCAGGAGGCGGAGTGCCCTGATCAGTCGCTGAAGGAGGAGGAGGAGGCAGAGGAGGCGGAGTGCCCAGCTGACTCACAGGAGGCATGAAGTTCAGAAGCTTGATGTGCTCCTTCCTCCATAGACACGGAGTCTTTAGAGCAAGACCCAGCTGAGTCTCCCCATCACCTGTAGGGTGCACTACAAAAACAAATACACTTCCGTGATGATACCTGTTTGTCACAGTAGGTCGCGTTTTTTGTCATGAATGTACATCCATGACGATTTTATGACAGAATCAAGATTATCATACCTGTGCTGTCGTAGAAGTGTTCCATGACATTACCAAAATTATCATCACGGAAGTGTCTACTTCCATGACGATAAATCGCGCGTCACAGAAGTGCTTTCGTCAAGGGTGACCGACACGTGGCATCCACCGTAACGGAACGTCGTTAAGCTATCGGGTCGGGTTTTGGATCCGATAACCCGTTAACAGCCCCGACCAATGGGGATTTTCCACGTGTAAAATCATCATTGGCTGGAGGAAACACGTGTCGGCTCATTGCTGGGACAGATGTTATCCACTCATTGGACAGAAGAGGCCTATGATACATCGACACGTGGCACGGCCCAACAGAGGCCCATTCCTGTGAAAAGGCCGGCTTGTTTGACTTGGTCAAAAGGGTAGCGGGCCGGCCCATGGAAAGCCTGTTAACGACATGTTCGCATATAGCCCATTTATAGCCCGCTAACCCAAGACCCGTCACGCCCTATTCGAATTAGGCCCAGTAGCGTCATCTGGGCCATCCAATATGATTCTAGCCCGTTTTCACTTCTGGCCCATGTATGGCCCATGATGTCTTTCGGCCCATATGAGGCCCTATGTAACTCTTGGCCTATTAATGGCCTCTGGTGAAACTGGCTCGTAACGAACAATGTATCACTTTACACCCATTAACGACCCGTGGTGAAACTGGCTTGTAAAGAACAGTGTATCACTTTATACCCATTAACGGCCTGTTATTCCGTTGGGCCGTTTCCATCCCATGTTATCTTTCGACCTTCTCGGAGCCCATTTATTCTTGGGCTCATTTCCAGCATTCGTTTACTTACGGCCCGTCACTGTCATTTTCTGCTTGCGGGCACCATTCAGCCCATGGTTACAGTCGGCCCATTTGTAGTCTGTTAATACGTTGGGCCGTTTTCATAGCATTATACAAATACGGCCTATTAACGATGGCCCGTTATGGTCGGCCCATGAACGGACGATTCCAACTCTAGCCCGTTTACGGCCAGAATGCGGCCTGTTTGTCCCATGTTTGGCCAATCAATCATAGGGCCCGTATAAGGCCCATTGATGATACGGCCCGTAGAAGTCCCATTGTTTCTACGGCCCGTAGAAGGTCCATTGTTTCTACGGCCCGTAGAAGGCCCCCTGTTTCTACGGCCCATAGAAGGCCCACTATTTCTACGGCCCATAGAAGGCCCACTATTTCTATAGCCCGTAGGAGGCCTAGTGTCACTACAGTAAATATTAGCCCATGGTTATTGTGGCCTTGTTTTAAAAAAAATAGGTTCTTGCAGCCACTAGCAAACCGCGGAAAAAGAACTGCACTGACTACAAGCAAACAAATAAACAAGACAACAAGGAAATAAATAAGCAAGCAATTACACTAGGCTATCACGGCTATTACACATATTACATCCATTGGGCATCAAATTTCGCCACCAGTGCAAATATAGGGAACACAGCAGCATATAAACGCCACAGCAAAACAAGTCCAGAAGTGAAACCACTTCAAAAAATCTCAAGAAACAATATCCTAGATACCCATAATGCTGGCAAGATGCTTAGAAGCTTATTAACTTTCTCTTGTTTGGTACTTAAATCCTCCAGCGCTTGCTATTGCACAAGAAAGTACGCATCTGAATTCTGCAGGGACTTCCTCAGTCCTTCGGCTTCTTGCCGCAGCATAGCTGACTGATGCCTTTCAGCTTGTAGCTGGGACTGAAGAAGCTGAAGTGATTCAGGCAGCGAGTTCGAAGAGCTTGTGCCAGCGGTACTGGCCAGTAACTCGAACACTACATCAACGGAGGACTGTGGGTTTTTTTCACTAACTACAAGTTCGTTTTTATCACCTTTCTTGGAGACCAACAGGGTTGTCTCACTATCTTGAACCTTATCTGCATTACTTCCTTTACCATTGCATCATAGGATACTCTTCTCCAGTATTTTATCCGCGTTCTAAAAGAGAAACAAACAAACACATCTCAGGTTTACAATGTAGTATATGAAACTCATTTTGGTAAACCAGTTCAGTAGTAAGGTGGATAGGATAACAGCATGAAACAAACATATATCTATGTAGTATGGTCACTGTATGGTCTATATCATTCTAGTTTATGTTGCCAAATCAAGATATAGATACAGTTCGAATCATATCTATTTAAGACAAAGTAGCATAGACAGAATATAAGTGTGGGAAACTACACAGCAATAACAACACTTGTAATGTGCATGGCATGAGAACATAACTGTTTATTGAATTGAAACTGAAATCAACATAGAGCAAGTTACAACAGCAAACAGCCAAACACGTTGAAGAAACATGTTTAAAACATACCTGTTGCGCCCTTGGAGTTTCAATTGCATCCTTCAAATTTTAAATTAGTTGGTCTCAGTAAATACAGTGACGCAAGAGCAAAGTAGTATGAACCATAGCTACGGAACCTGACCTGAGAACAATTCCTCTTCTGCTTTAAGCATTGACTTCGGGTTCGGAGTGGTGGTTCCTGTGATTTGGGCACTACAGTTGCCTTACTAACTGCTCGTGTTTGGGTGCTCTGTGGTGGAGACGGTGTTGTGTCAACGGGAACTAGGTGTCTATCTGCTGGGGTTGGGGTTAGAAGGGGTGTAGCCGGTTCTCTGTCCAACTGGGTAGGGGTACAATCTGCATGAGTGTGGGTTATGTGTGGTAGGGCTGGTTCTTGGGAAAGTACAACCGTGGTTCTATCTGCATAGACAGGTAGCATGATCTTTTCTGAAGACCGTGTTTTTACTCCCACAGATACTGCCATCACTCCCTCCAATTGAAATGGCTGATAAACAAGAAAAGTAATTGAATGTACGGACATTGTAAGATAGACATGTGCAATGGATAGTAGGGAAGAAAACAGGGCATGAAATAATTCACATTTATGTTGTCTAAGCAAACAGAATAGCAGGACATAATTTCACATATATGATGGCTAATTAAACAGGATAGCATGACACAATTTCACATGTATGATGGCTAACTAAACAGGATAGAATGACATACTTCAAAATATGATGACTATGTAAACAGGATGACATGATATAACTATACGATGTGTCTATTAAAGTGGTTGGCATGCCATAAATCACAAACATGCCGTCGATGGAAACATGATGGCATGATACAATTCACGGATAGAATGACATAATTTAAAATATGATGACTATGTAAACAGGATGAGATGATATAACTATATTATGTCTTTAGAAAATGGGTTGGCATTCCATAATTCTGATACATGCTGTCTATGTAAACATCATGGCATGACATAATTCAAATATATGATTTATATACTAAGGAAGTGAGCAGAGGTGTCACATCCCTAGCTTCTGGTAATGCACTAGGCTAGACCTCATGTGAGCATCATGTTTTATTTCAAATGAAATTTGAATTGAGGAATTTTCAAAGCCTCAGAAATCTTCTAAAAATGATCAACATTAAAATCTCCTCAAAGAAGTCCAAAAAATGTTCCTCTTAGTCTCTGAAAATATTGCAAAGAGGTAAAACTCAAAACAATATTTTTGGTATCTCAGAGTTAATTATTTTGGGCCTTTGAATTAAATAAATAGCTATTTGCATTGGATATATATAAATAATAAATGTCCAATAATTACTGGAACATTTTATGTGGTTTGGTATATTTTAGTTCTAGCCACATAATTATTTTCAGGATTTTATAAAATGGTTTAGTATTTTTACTAAACCAAAACAAAGCAGAACAAAATAGAAAACAGAAATAAAAGATAGAGGAGAGAAATCTCACCTGGACTTACCTCTGCAGCCCACCAGGCCCACCTGGCCAGCCCAGCCCATCTCCACCCCCCCCCTGTCGTCTTCCTCCCTGCCAGGAGGACAGACACCGCGACGCCGCCGCGCGCGCCACCTCCTGCTTCCCCTGGCCACCTCCTGCTTCCTCCCCGAGCCCTCTAGCGACGCCAGGGAGTCGTCCCCGACCGCTATCCCTCTCTCTGCTCGCTCTGGCTCTCTCCCTCTCTCGATTTGGAGCACCACCGAGAGCCACCGGAGGGCGCCGCCGTCGCATCCATAGCCACCGGCCACCCCTCGCCCTTCCGATGAGCTCAGGAGCTCCGTCCCGACCCCATGGAGCTGCACACTGACGCACGCGACCAGAGGAGGCCCCAGTCGACCGGAGCATCGTCGTCTTCATCGCCACGGCCGGCGATCGCCGCCGTTCGATTCACCGCCGACAGGACGTCCCCGAGCCCACTTAGCGTCTCGTCCGACTCCCCGTGAGCTCCTCTTCTCTTCCCCTCACTCCGTGCACTTGATTTCGTCCCCTAGCTCCATCTTCCACCACGGCCGAAGCTCGCCGCCGCCGTGCCTCGTCGCCGTCGTGGCCAGAGCCACTGTGGCTCGAAGCCGGGCACACCACCGTGCTCCACACCTCACCAGGAGCACGTAGCACGCACCAACGCCTCCCCTAGCGCCCTGCATCGCCTAACCCGTCGTTGGCCGAACTCTGGCCGCCGCCTCCCTCGCCGTTGCCGACGCCACAGCCAACCCCAACTCCTCTGGCTTGCTCCATTGGATGCACACGAGCTCGAGCTCCCTGTAGAACCCCTCCGCGCGTCGAATGGGCGCCGGAGCAGCCATTCCGGCGAGCCACCGCCGCGTCTGGTCGTTGCCGGCGGTTAGACGCCGGTGGATTAGCCGGGTTGACCAGGGATTTGACCCCCCTGGGTCACTGACGTGTGGGCCCGTCCCCTGCTAACCTTTGGTTAAGTTAATAACTAAGTTTAATTAAGCCACTGACTCACTGACATGCGGGCCCGGGCCGACTAATTAAACTAGGTTAGGTTTAAGTTATATTAGGATTAGCCGTAGTCACTGACCAGTGGGCCCCACTGGTCAGGTTTGACCCGAGCCAGCCCAGTTGACCCTGCTGACGTCACTGTGACGTGGTGCTGACGCCATAATCATTTCTGGATTTAATATTATTCAGGAAATTCCAGAAAATGCCTAAAACTTCTAAAAATCATAGAAAATTAACCGTAACTCCAAATTAAATAAATTATATATGAAAAATTATCAGAAAAATTCAAGGAATCCATCTGTACCACTTTCATGCATGTTAGAACAACTTATAGCTGCTGTTTAGCACAAATCAATTAAATGGCATTTGAATAATCACATATGGAGTTTGAATTTGAATTTTATATTCAAACCAACTTCATTTAATCTGTTGCTAGTTGCATTAGCTCAAAACACATTCATATTGCCATGTCATGAGCATGCATCATATTGTGCATTGCATTGATTGTGTTCCTTTCTGTGTTGCCGGTATTTGTCCCCTCTCGATAGACGCGATACCGATGATGTGATCGTTGACACTGATGAAGACTCAATGTTATCTTCAGAAGTGCCAGGCAAGCAAAAACCCCCTTGTTCATTCCGATACAATCCTACTCTCTCGCTCCTGCTCTCTTTTACTGCATTAGGACAACACCGATTCATCTGTTACTTGCTGCGGTAGCTGAACCCCTTTATCCTTTGCATGACCTGTCATTGCCACAGTAAATAGATGAAACCCACTAGCATGAGTAGGAGTTGTTTGAGCCCTGTTGTGCCTACTCATTCTTGCTTGTTTGTCATGCCTGCTACTGCTTAGAGTTGAGTCAGGTCAGAGGTGTGTGAACATGTTCTACTGTGTGTGAGCTAAGTGTGTGAACACGATTTGGTAAAGGTAGCAGTGAGAGGCCATGTAGGAGTACATGGTGGGTTGTCTCATTGCAGCCGTCCTCAAGAACTGAGTTCTGTGTTTGTGATCCATGATTCAGCTACTACCATACATTGGGCCCTGAAATATGACCCCGCTCGACTTCTTATTCACCCTTGTCCTCTGTCCAGGAGTTGCAAGTAGTTTCTGGTGTTTGTAGTATGCTGGAGGCCGTGGACAGCGCTGACCGTAGGGGTGGGCTGTGATGCGGTAGGCACGTGGCCGGGTAAACCGGGCGCCCGTTTGGTGTCACGGAACCCTGTTCACATCGTTTGGGGCTGTGAGCGAAACTCCGGCCGGATCTCCTCATGGATGGAACCCGAATAGGCGATAAACCTGGACTAGAGACTTGAGTGTTTAGGTAGGTCGTGGTCTACACCCACGTCGGCTTTCGCTTGAAGTCTGTCGAGCACATGTCGTGTGCAGACGCTAAGTGGTGGAAACATGTATGAAGAAGTACACCCCTGCAGGGTTAACATCATCTATTCGAATAGCCGTGTCCGCGGTAAAGGACTTCTGGGTTGCTTATATCAGTTCATAGACAAGTGAAAGTGGATACTCTAAAATACGCAAGATAAGCGTGAGTGCTATGGATGGCGTTCTCGTAGGGAGACGGAAGCGGATCCATAGTGGTGTATTGATATGGTGAATATATGGACTCGTGTGCGCCACCTCAAAAGAGTCGCTTGCAGTCGTAGTTTAGGATAGCCACCGAGTCAAAGCTGGCTTGCTGCAGTTAAACCCCACCATCCCCTTGTTGAAAATGATGCATATGTAGTTAGTTCTGATGTAAGTCTTGCTGGGTACATTTGTACTCACGTTTGCCTATTTTATGTTTTTGCAGAGAGACTTCAGTCTCACTAGTAGTTCCACGTGGACTTCGACGTTTAGCTTGTTACCTCAGCTACGATCTTGTGCCTCAGCAGGATTTGGTAGATAGTCAGTCTTCTCAGCCTTTTTTCATTTATAGATGTCTGTACTCAGACATGATAGCTTCCGCTTGTGTTTTGATTTGTATGCTCTGAATGTTGGGTCGTGAGACCCCTGTTTGTAATATCTCGCTCCTCGGAGCCTATTGAATAATTACTTGAGTCGTAGAGTCATGTTGTGATGCCATGTTGTATTTGCACATATCGAGCATATTGTGTGTATGTTATTGAAATGCTTGGTATGTGTGGGATCTGACCATCTAGTTGTTTATCTTTAGTAGCCTCTCTTACGGGGAAATGTCTCCTAGTGTTTCCACCGAGCCATGGTAGCTTGCTACTGCTCCGGAACACTTAGGCTGGCCGGCATGTGTCCTTCTTCGTTCCTGTGTTTGTCCCTTCGGGGAAATGTCACGCGATGAATACCGGAGTCTTGTTAGCCCGCTACAGCCTGGTTCACCGGAGTCCTGCTAGCCCAGTGCTACAGCCTGGTTTCACTCGCTGATGACCGACACGTTCGATGCTGGGTCATGGATGCCTGTCCCTGTAAGTCTGTGCCACTTTGGGTTTACGACTAGCCATGTCAGCCCGGGCTCCTTATCATATGGATGCTAGCGACACTGTCATATACGTGTGCCAAAAGGCGCAAACGGTCCCGGGCAAAGGTAAGGCGACACCCGTGGGAATACCGTGCGTGAGGCCGCAGATCGATGTGGCATTGAGTCGGGGTCCTGACAAGAGGACAATCGCATATATGATGTGTCAACTAAGGAGATGGCATTCAATATTGTGTATATGATGTAAAAACTAAGCATTGCAATACAACATATGCATTATATGAGTAATATAACCCTGCCAAGTTTGAGCATACACCTCACGGGGATAATAGGACTGGTCATCTGCCTTTGAATCCTCCTCTGAAGAGCTATCTGTAACCAGCTAGATATCTGCTTCAGCAGGTAGCATTGTCTGCTCTGAAGACCTTGTTTTCTCTCCAGATTTCTCCATCACCAATTCAAATGGCTGATGCACAGGAAGAGCAGTTGAATATACAAACATTGTCGACAAAAGCAATGAGAAATACAAAAAAAGGACGGCATGATATAATTCACATATATGATGCTTGCCTAAACAGCATGGCATTGCATAATTCACATACATAATGCCTTGCAGCAAGATAACATTGCATAATTCACATTATAATGTCTTGCAACAAGAAGGCATTGCAAATTCACATATATGGTAATTAGACACTAAACAGGTGGCATTCACACAAAGCATGTCTAAACTAAGCAAATGACATAGCAATGCAAGATACCATACACACGATATGAGCAACATAACCCTAACAAAGTTAGGGCATGCACCTCGGGGGGGGGGGGGATATGACTGGTCATCTATCTCTGAATCCTCCTCTGAGGAGCTATCGGTAACCAGCAAGACATGCGCTTCTTCAGATAGCATTGTCTGCTCTAAAGACCTTGTTTCCACTCCAGATTTTTCCATGACCGTGCCGAATGGCTGATGCACAGAAATAGTAATTGAATGTACTAAAATTGTTGGCAAATTTAACATGTAATAAAAAATGATGGCATGATATAATTCACATATAAGATGACTGGCTAACCAGGGTGGCATTGCAAAATTCACATATATGATGCCTGGCTAGACAAGATGGCATTGCATGATTCACATATACGATAAAGAAACTAAACAGATGGCATTGACACAAAGCATGTCTAAACTAAGCAGATGCCATCTTTAATGTATAAAGTAAGCAATGCAAGGCACCATATGCATGATATTACCAACATCAGCATGCAAAGTTAGAGCGAAGACCTCATGGGGTAAATAGGAGTGGTCTTCTCCTTCTGAATCCCCCTCAGAACAAGTATCTTCCTCTTGATTGCGATCCGAAATGGGTGGAGGGGGCTGCCTTTGCGCCCACCATGGAACGACGTATGCATGAAATTTTTATTGCCACGCAAGGCTCGTCTCTTTTGCTCTGCATGATCTGTTCCATTGTGTACAATAACTGGCATGCATAGGAATAAAACATAGTGAGATTATGTAAGGAGTGCATGCAAAAATCCAGAGTGATGGTAGCAAACTATGGATAGACCCAAAACCAATGATAGCAGGTAGATAATAGCTTTAGTTAAAAACACAGATAATGGCTCCTTTAATGTTTGTTTGCTCCCAACATGAAACTCATAGTAGACACCGGAGATTAACCAGATGGTAGACAGATAGTACTGATTGCTGCCCCAATATGTACCCCACAACCATTTAAAAAATCAAGTTTCAGCATTAGTTTGGACCTGACTCGGAGTCTAATAGGTGAACACGACGATAATGTAGCATGTCATCATATTAAGCGACGCATAACGTAAGCAGACATGGAAGAGTGCGACCTCTCTTGCGGACCCGTGTAGTCCTCAAGGTCATCTGCTCAGTTGATGATGGTAATGCAGTTGTCGTGGCTGCCAGCAGCGGGGAAGAAGATCTGAGGCGGCGAAAGACAGTCTGGAGAGCTGATCCCTGCTATGGTGAACCCTTCCATCATTGGAGCAGCTAGGCTGGGGTGGAACACATTGCCGCAGGAGCAGGACAAAACACACAAGGTTTTCTTTGACACATATCTGTAACAGAAGTAATTGAGTAAGGGCTTGTTTGAATTTGAGGATTCTAACAATGCAGGGATAGGAAATAGACAGGAATAGGATAGGAATGCACGTGCAAAACAGAGAATTTAAAAACACAGGATTTCTGTCAATCTGGGTGTTTGATTCACAACAATTGGAAGATCACAGGATGCAAAAAAGCATGGAGAGATTAAGTCAAATCACAAGAAAATGTACGGTTATAATGCTATTATGATACTATCTCTTAGTCTTGTGCTTGATGAATAGGAATATGAAAAGGAGGAGAAGTGGAAATTATAATTCCTACGGTTTTTCTTTCAAGGAGACACTAAAGGAACAAATCCTACAGTTTTCCTTTGCTCCATTCCTTTGCACCAAATTCATGAAAAGTAGTACCATAGGAAACTTTCCAATTCCTATGTTTTTCATTCACTTTTCCTTTCAAGCACTGGCCATTCTAGTAGGCAGGCTTAAGCAAGGAAAATCCTACACTAAAAATATGTTTTTGTGCTACTTCTATTACTTTGGACCCAGGCCACTGCCATACTAGCTCAACTCCCAGGCCAATCGACAAATGCACAGCTCAAACACGCAGAGATAAATAATGATGGCATTCAAGAGAGTCCATCACGGATAGCTAAGTTGCCTGGTAGCTCACTACTTGTCATATTGTAGGATAAAATAACCGTATTTCCCGTTACTACGAGTTCTCAGTGGACAATATATATAACATGTAGAGTAAAAAAGAGATGCAACAAGTGTACAACCTCTTTGGCGAAGCCTTGTCGATCTCAGCGTGATTGGGTTGGCCGGTGAGGATGCTCCGGCTGACTTGGTTGTCGGAGGAGGGGAAGAATATCTTAGGCGTCTGGAGATGGAGCTCGAGGTACTGCTTCGCTGTGATGGAGGGTTTCGTCGTTGGAGCAGCTCCGGTGAGTTGTACGACGCCGAGGCTGAAGCAGGACAAGAGAGACAACGAACAAAGTTAACCAGAGTGGAATTCTAATAGCATCTCCAATACATGATGTAAAATACATAACCACAAAGTGCTAAATGTAAAATACATCAGCCGCTCATCTCTGAACTTAACTGTTGAAACTGAATTTTGCTGTCAAAACTGAATTTTTCTGTCAAAACTGAATTTTGCCGTCGAAACTGAACACACTAGCAAGGTGAGGCTACATGTCGGTCGACTAACTTTTTCATCTCTGGTCAGTCAATTTTGCAGCCGTTGGATACAAAATCAAGGGCCTACGGTTCATCTTCAACCTCCACCCCCTGAGCCGCCAGCGACCACCGGCCAAATAGTATCCCCCTGCCACCTGCAGCCATCGGTGCGCCTCCCTGCCCGCCCTGAAAACACTCCCCACCACCGGTCTGCCACCGCCCCGGCCATCCCTGTAGGCCCCCCCGTGCCGAGCTTTTTCTCTGGCGATCCCCACGCCACCGCCCCGCCACCGCCGGCGACCACCACGCCCACCCTGAACCCTAAGATAGATAGTGGGGTACCTCTCCGGCGAGCCCCCCTCCCTACTGCGGATGGTTCTTCCTTCACCCCTGTGAGCCCACCCCCCTGAAAATCGACTAACCCAAAAGTCGATTCAGCCGACTGAAGTGTAGCTAAATCGGAGCAGCATCGCAAGCAAGAGAAAGAGCGAGAGCAGCAGCGCGAGCAAGAGCAATAGCAATAGCAAGAGCAGACCAGGCAGGGGACCGAGAGCAAGAGCAAAGCAGCAGCGCGAGCGAGAGCTAAAGCAGCAGCAACTCCTACTGATGTGGACGTCGCCGCCGAGGGAGCGGCGCCGTGGAGGAAGTGGTCGGCGACACCGCCGTGGATGGAGCCGCACCGTGTCGGCTCGAGACCGAGCGCCGGCAGCACCGTGAGATTGAATCAAGAAGAAAATGCGGCGATTAGTGTACAACCTCTTTGGTGGCACCGATTAGGGCGCAGCTTCATCCAAGGAAACGACGATGATGATGCTCTTCCGGTGGTGCGGGTGAAGACGATGGTGTGGGAATGGAGGTGGCGCGAAAGAAAGGGGAACATCGGGGCAGCTCCTTGGAGGTGGAGGATGGGGTGGCTGAACTGGCGGGACCACGAGATCGACGACAGATCCTCATACGGTACGGTGGATGAGGGACGTCGATGTGTTGTTGTGGACGACGTCATCGGGGAAGAGGCTCCAGCTGGGTGGCGGACGGAGCAGGGTGTGGGGCTTAGTCGCGGGTTTTCGCGGCCTCGGTGTACGAATGGGTGGGCGGATGGGATGGCAGTGGGGAACCATGGCTTAGGGACGCGCTTGTCCAAAATGTGGGGTAAGTTACGAAAGTACCCCCACCGATTTGAGGCGCTTCTTTCGCTTCAGTGATACCACGGGTATTTCGCGTGTCGGGATTTCACAGGAGGTGGGAGTTTTCGCGCGCGTTGTAATTTCGGAATAGCAAGGCGCTTGTTGAGATGTAGGGAGTTGTCGGAGCACAACGAGACAAAGATATATCTTAAATATTTCGGGCTAACAAGGCGTGTGTTGAAGAGGCAGGAGTTTCGCAGCATGATAGATAGAGACGCTAGCTTGAATTTTGGGCATAGCAAGGCGCGGCTTGAAATTTCGGAAGAACAAGCTTAACGTGTACCCAAAAAAATACAATTTGCATCTCAACATGCACAACACACACAAACACCATTTAGACTAGCGTAAGGTACATGTGCATTGCACGCATGAGATTTGGCAACCAAATTATGAATAAATACCACATTATAGCATGTAAGCTTTGAGTCATATATGCATGATGTAGATGTTCGTTTAATTTTGATAGTTCATTTCATTCAAAATCATCTAGTTTTTATAAGAAAGCTAATCTATTTTAAGATTCATGGAATTGTGCGTTGTAAGACATAAAGTAAAAACAAATAATGGCAAATCACGTGGAAAAACATTTGGGCAATTCTGATACGGAAGATTCTAGAACAAATAAGAAGTGCTTGTGTTTTGATGTTTGTGTATTATGCTTAAGTTCAACCATGGAGTGTTCTAGATTATACATGTGGCGAAATCTGGTGGAATCTAGATGATATCCAACGGCCAGTAGTGCTCAAATTTGCCATCTTTGGACCATCGGATTCGCCTCATCCAACGACCTTCTTTCAAAGTTAAAGTTACCCGCACATAATATAAAAAAATATAAAATATAAAAAAAATATATATATATATATCAGGGTATAGATATAGATATGTGATGCGAAAGCCGCCCATCATCTCCAATTAGAATAGTGTGTCCATGCACGGATGCGACGTGGCCAAATGATGTCTGCCATCGGTATCTGAAATTCAAATCAGTCTGACCTTGTTCAATGTGTATACATTACAACATGCTTGTTTCCAAACCACACCGTGCAGATCTCCGTTATATTCATGTATGCATGGGTTTCAAACATTAGGATCTCTTATTCAAATATTTGAATTCAACTTTACATTGATTATGACCTCACCAAGTCTTTTACACCCACACAGTCGTCCTCTCTTTATAATTGTACCACTAAGTTTTTCTCGTGCATGCATGCACACACACTACTAGTCGGCATTATCCATCACGCACATGCAATTTTTTCTTCAGGTCGGTCTCCCATGAAGGCACACACCCTCACACATCCCCCTCTCCATCATATCGGGCATTCTTTATCTCTCACGCGTGCATGCGCAATGATCGATGTTCCTCTATGTATGTGTGTATATAGCTAGGTCTTTCATAGTTTTCCACACAAATCGATCAATTGATATATCTAGTGAGGTCTCACCCTCTTTCCCACATCCACATCGATCTATATATACCTCTCTATATAGGATTAACATATATATAGCTAATACACCCACATTAATTATATATCCAACGTGCCCCTCTCATCATCCATGCCTTCTGCTTCATCTCTCAGACGCGTGCACAATGGCGAAGACAGGGGGCAGTAAGGGCCCTGCCCCCCCTAACATCACTATATATCGAGGCTAATATGAATGTGATCATTAGACAATTGCTGCTAAAAATGGTTTAAGTTCATGAATTGACCCTCCTCGTAAAGGATTAGCAATGCTTGGCCCCCTAGCTCATTTATTTTTCATGGCTCCGCCACTGCGTGCAACAGCGCATGTTATCGCCCCCTCTCTCTAAATATTGATCTCGCACTTGTGCATTCCTTCATAGTCTCCCTCCACCCGGCCCCTCGCACCATCTTCTAGCCCCCCACCGGATTTTGCCACATGTACAATCTAGCAGACTCCATGGTTGAACTTAAGCATAATGCACAAACCTCAAAACAACAGTGGTTCTCTTTTGTTCTAGAATCTTCCGTATCATAACTGCCCAAACTTTTTTTCTAGTTGAATTGCCATTATTTGTTTTTACTTTATGCTTTACAACGCACAATTCCATGAATCATAAAATAGATTAAGGGCTTCTTTGATTCAAAGGATTCTCAAAGGAATTTTGGAGGATTCTAATCATTAGGAATTTTTCCTATCTTGGTTGTTTGATTCGTAGGATTGTAAACCATAGGAAATTTTCCATATGATTCATTTGCACTAGATTTCATAGTAAACATCCCATCGACTCAAACCTCTTTGAAAGAATTATGCGTTTTTTCTATGCACAATCAAACACTCGTACAATCCTGTAGGATTCAAGACGACATTCCACTATAATCCCATGTTTTTCCTATTCCCGCATTCTTAGCTTTTTTTATAAAAACTAATTGATTTTGAATGAGATGAACTATAAGAATTAAAAGAAGGGCTACATCAGGCATATATGACTCAAAGCTTACATGCTATAGTGTGGTATTTATTCATAATTTGGTTGCAAAATCTGATGCGTGCAATGCACGTGTACCTTACTAGTACTTCGAGTATGTGCAAAACACGTAAATTAGAATACCAATGGCACGCTACACAGTGTCTCTCTTATAGTTCATGAAGCCACGTGGCACATGTGGAGGCGTTGTCGCGACCTCCTTGCGTGGATTGATCACAGTGACGTGTTGCTGGTTCCAGAAGAATGTACTCGTCCTCCCTGAGCCATACTGGCGGTACATGCACAAAGTGAAGATGTGCACGCACGCCACACACGCACTCATTCCCTCGCACGCACACGCGGGTACACGGGCGGACGCAATTTGGTTCCAAGATCCACCCCATGTGATAATTTGACGCGTGTAAAGTCGTTCACTTCATTGATGGTCAATTAATACAGCGCATGCAAATTGAGTGGACGTGAGGGCGGAAGAAAGACATTATTACTCCACTGCGCGCCTATGAGTAGTTAAATCGTGGGTTGCTAGTAGTACTTCCATTGGTCTCCTTCGTATTTTGTGCCAATTTTTGATAGTAACATAATACTCCCTCCGTTCCTAAATGTAAGTCTTTGTAGAGATTTCACTGTAAACCGCATATGGATGTATATAGATGCATTTTAAGTCTTCATTTATTTTGCTCCGTATGTAGTCCACCTAGTGGATCTCTACAAAGACTTATATTTAGGAACGGATTTACGCATTTGAGCAGTGTAGTACTTGAAATTTATGTTCCGCTAAACTCATCGAGAGCCGTTTTGGGCCTCGAAACCAAAACCATCAATTAATCTTTACCTGGATCCCATCACATTCGAAAGCCTGCTCACACCTACTAGTACGTACCAAACCTGAACGTGTTCCCACTATGCAGGTATTAGTACTAGTGCTAGTACTCAGGTTATAAAAAGGGGAACTACCTAACCAAAAATTACTCTACCTTTCCTCCTCATAAGTGCTTCTTCTTCATCCGTAGTTGCCATGGCCGGCGAGCAGAGCTCTGGGTCGAGAACTACTCGTAACAAGGGAGCGGCAACCAAGGCTGCGAAAAAAAGATTGCTCGCCGCCACGCAGAGACCTCGAAAGATCTCTCACGGGCAGGTGATGGCTCCCAAGAGCGCCCTAGCCGCGGAGGCGAACATGCTGAGCCGGCGGAGCTGGAGTCATTATCCCTCGACGGCATGCCCGATCAGCTCAATAAGCAGAAGGAGTTCATCCCAGGCTTGATGGAGTTGCTGAAGGAGAGCCTTGATGACATGCCCGCT
Organism: Triticum aestivum; assembly: GCF_018294505.1. Lineage (NCBI taxonomy): Eukaryota > Viridiplantae > Streptophyta > Magnoliopsida > Poales > Poaceae > Triticum > Triticum aestivum. The sequence goes on along the minus strand of NC_057801.1, from coordinate 105,322,406 downwards.
GAGCTCAATAAGCAGGGGGAGTTGACCGCCAGCTTGGTGATGCTGCTGAAGAAGAGCATTGCCTCGGAGAAGAAGGTGACCGGCGAAATCCTGCGACTTCAAGAGGACAAGCGGAAGCTCTACCACGAGATCGACCTGTTGAAGGAGAAGAACACCGGCTAGAAGAAGGTGCATGAGAATAGTAGTTCCTCGATGAAGATGCTGCAGGCCCTCATCATGGAACAGAAGAAAGAGTTGGCGAAGGTCCGCATCGAGCACCCGGCTGCTGTCAAGGTACGTAATGCGGCCGTGGAATAGATGATGAAGGCTCGCGTCGAGAAATCCCGCGTTATGGACAGAATGAAGAAGATGGCGGAGGAGACGCGCAAGGAGATGGAGGTCGTGGAGGCGATGAAGAAGCAGTTACGACTCCGCGGCGAATTAGATCATTTGGGGTGATAATATTCCTTCTTCTTTTGTTCCTGTGTGTCATCTTTTGCTTCGGGTGTTTCGCCACACGTGTCATGTTCTCTGTGAGGCATGAATAGAACAATGCTTTTTTTGTTTCAGGGAATGAATAGAACAATGCTAACAATGAGATGACTAGCAAATTAGATCATTTTTTACCTCCATATGGCACTGGGCTGCCGTGTTTCGTGCTCCTCCATCGCAGTACTACTCCAGTGGAAAACTTGAGTATACCGCACGGTTCTTTGCTCCTCCTTAGGTCGTCGGTGAATTTATACGAGCAGTCAAATCACAAGGCCCCGCCTTCCAGCAGTAATGAGCCGTCAAATCACAAAGGCCCTCGCCTCTCGTGAAACCGACCAAGCTAGACTGCCCCGCCCTCTAGCCTTTTAAAAAATGTATACTTTTGTACATCAGTAGTATCGATGGATTGCGTCATGGAGCAAAACTTGAAATTAAAAAAAAGGTGGTACATATAGAGAGCGCTCGTCGCCAAATTATGCATATAGTACTATTAAAAAGGCTAGTCTCAATAATGATGTCCAGCACGACCCACCCCTCAAATAAAACTAAGCATCCTGGAATTCTTTGACAACTAAACTGCTGGCTATATGATGTTGGCCATATATATTGTACGTATATAATGTGAAGAAATGAGTGGTAGTACTATACCAACTAAAAGATGAAATGTAAGAAATACTAGTAGTATGTACATACTGAAGAGTTAAAGTAACGAGAAGAAACATAACATAGTTCTGCTGGGGCTCAGCACAACACACCCCTCAAATTAAATTAAGCACACCTGAAATTAAACTTAGCAACTATTCCGGTAGACACTGCATTAGAACCACCATGAGGAACAACACTGCCACATTACTCGGAGGAGTCCTCGTCCACGTCCTCGACTTCGTCCTTGTCCCTCTTCCTCTTGGCCGATACTTCTTTGCTTGAACCGCACACTTGGCTCTTGCTCTTCATCCAACCCTTCTAGATATTGAAACAAAGGTAGCCATCCATTGCAACATAGTGGATGTGGTCTATATCTAGTACATTCTGCTGCCATGCATAACGATGAAACATGTATGAAGGTTTCTCCAGTTTACCGTATGAAGGATGAACCATGGCTCCTGCCAGGGTCAACATTGAAGGCTGACGAGAGGACACCAGCCGATTCTTCTGGAGGTTGAAGGGGTTGCCTACAACGAGGCCTATCCGACCCAGGACTTCTTTGTCGTTCCCAAAGTCTACAGTAACAAATTTGACTAGGTTGTTATCTAGGAAGTCCTTAAAATCCAGGCATTCAAAAAAACATCGGCATGGCATATGTGGTAGACCAAGCATAAGTCATGCACGCAAACCTGCATCACGGCGGGCTTCTTCCTCTATTCGTCCTTTAGATCCTTCTCTCGTCCCAGGACTATGGTGTACTCAACATCTAGCCCAGCGACCCACTCATCATGTGAGTTTTTGAACGTGCGTCTGAAGAGAGAAATGCATCCTTTCACCGTCGCGGAAGAACGAGTGTAGATGACGTCGAACTCATCGCCGATGATGGTTCTAAACTTGTACTCACCGCCGACAGTGGAGATTTGGGACGCCATGGATTTGGGAGGAGGGTTAGGATTAGTGGAACTGCCGTAATGTGAATGGAAGGGACGACTAGGAGCGAACCGCCATAGTATTGAAGGACGTGAGGGGACGAGTAGGAGCGAACTGCCAGTGTGCGAATGGCAGGGTAGTGGTTTTCCATTCTCCCATGATACGGGCTTCCGAGAGCCCTTGGATCTGAGATTGAACAGTTGCATGGCGTGATTCTAGACCTATGGGTGAATATCCTATCCTGGAGGGTTATTCTGCAAATTTTCAGCAACTTAGCATGCTACTGTTTGATCTCAGATCCAAGGGCTGCCAGCAGCCCGTATCATGGTCGCGCCTACCACGACCGTCGTGTCGCTCGCGCGGTCGCGCCCTTGGAGATTTAACACGATGTGTTAGGCTATTTGATTTTGGCATGTCATACATAGTCATCACTTAGTCACTCATACTACAACAAGGTTGGCTATAAGGTTCGCTATAAGTGTATTTATTTATTTTACTCCTCTCTATCTCTTTCTCGTACTCCCTCCGTCCCATAATAGAAGAACGTTTTTGACACTAGTGTAGTGCCAAAAACGTTCTTATATTATGGGACACTGGGAGTACTAGTATTTATTGCATTTGCCAAGGAGTGACCTCTTCCAATGAAATGGTGTTGCTAAGTTTGCTTCATTTAATTAGCTATAGACTCAAAATTGTCTTTTCACCTAGGTACACACGCTTAGCACCGTTTCTTCCTTGGGTCACCAAACTAGTCTCTCTCTTCTTGATTAACTTGCCACATCAGACTTTATGCCTATATGGCAAGCTTAGCACCCGTAGGAGCAAGTATGGCTGCTTGTAACGGGAGTAGTATCATGCATGTCAACTATGCAATCTTGATGAGCTGACGTCGGATTAAATGTAGAAAAGAGAGAGTTGAGTATCATAATATGATACTGTAGTATCATATTAAATGATGTGCTACTATGTGCCATGCATGACAATAAATAAACTATCCTATGATACCAACACATGATACTATGCATTATAGATCTAGTATCGTACAAAAGTATCATATGCATGATACTAGTATATGATACTCTCCACTATGACCAACCTAAGTACAATAGTGCGCTTTACATGACATTTTTGCATATGTGGAGGAAAGAGAGGCAAGGAAAAAGTGGAGAAGTGGGCTCTCATGCAAGAGCCAGCCTCTACTACAGTCTACATGGTGGAGCATTGGGAGAGGCACCTCTATGGAGGTGGTCAGGAATCGGGAGACTCGCACCGGTCGTAGCGCCGCAGTTAAAATGATAATGGCAAGTCAAATCATGGGGCCCCACCTGTCCAGCAGTAACTCGATGTCAAATCACACAGCCCTACGTTTGCAGCAGCCTACTACCTCGTCTTCTCGCGTCTCTATCGAATCAACTAGGCAGAACTACCCCGCCTCATACCGCGCAGGATAAGCCCCGCCCTCGACTTTTAAATAGTATATAGTATACTAATTTTGTGTCCATGGATTGCGCCATGGAGCAAAGCCTCTAGAAAACAATGGTACACATGTACGGAGTATACAGCACGCCCGTCGTGTTCGCGTCGCACCCCAAACGGTCGGTCGGTTTGGCACGCTGCTCTTCGAATGGAACGCACGTCATATTGCGTTTGCACACACATGAGGGACGGAAATTGAGAACCGACCATAGGCACACTCCCCGGCCCCGCAAGTCGGGTGACTTAATAGAAGAGGGAGACGAGCGATAGTACTAGAGAAGTGTTGTACTATTTTGGTGCCTGGACGATCCCTACAAGACACGGAAGATCAGTTTGTCCATGCATGTGACCAGACTCCAGCAGACACGCATGTATTGGCTATCGTCTACATATCGTGCAGGCTGTGTTGTACATGGCTGTAGTTGTGGTGAGAAATCTAAAAAAGGTTTCTTGTCATCTCGCAAAATTAGGTGTCATGTGCTTCGGATCACTGCGAGGGTTAAACAGCGACAACTGAGTTGGGATAGTCATTGGGGGCACATGCACGAAGACTACTCGGCTGCCATCTAGGTCATGCCGGCTATGTTAATTAGGACATCTATCGACGGATCCCTTTTCTACGAGTTTATCTTTAATTTGAGCTTTGTTCCTCGTCTAGTTTGTCCGTCGGGATTCATGTTGTCTCCTTTGGGCAGTGAGGTTATGATTTCTTATCATGTGGCATTTTTTCGTGTTATATGTTATAATTCGGCGCTTCAGATCAAAATGACGACAACTGCGCCTCCGGGCCACGTGCATGAAGACTTCTCGACAGTCATTGACGAGGTCAAGCCGGCTCCGGTAGACAAAAGAAAACTAGTACTACTCCACTATATAGGAAGGAGCCTCCACGCTTGCTTGCTAGTGTTGCTCTCTTCACACTGTCTCGGCCTCTCCAGATCTAAACACGAAAGCGGTGGCCACACACTCTCTCTCTCTCTCTCTGCTCACCGCTGGTCACAGATCCAGCCGGATCCTCTCTACCGGGGAAGGTGAGAAGGTGCAACGTTCACGCGGTCGTCCTCGGCGACGGCTCTTTCCCACTGCTGGGCGCGTCCCGATCAGCCTGCATTGTCGTTCTCTCCCAAGCACTGCTGGCGAGGGAGGGCCTCCGACCCCTTCTTCCTCGCTGTCGTAGAGTGGGCAGATCCGGCCTCCCCCCGCCCACCTAGCGACATCCCGGTGACCATCAGTTACAACTTCCTTCAAAATCAGCCTTGCTCTACTTCCAGAGCTCCTGACGTCGCTGCATTTGTATCTTCTACTATTTCTTAGGCCACCTCATAGATAGGATCGATCGGCTGTTCGAAAACCACCTAATTTTTTTATGTTTAAGAGGTAAAACTACTTCATGCACTCGAATCTAGTACTACTTGGTTCAAACAAGGAAGAAAGGGGGTGGGGTGGGGGAGGATTTGTTACCTGAATCTAGGACTTGGTCGAAAGAGGAAATATTGGGGGCGAAAAGTAGCAGAGACTGGCTATCCAACTGGTCTCTAGGTCTAATAGGGAAATAAAGGGAAACATAGTACAAACTAAATATAAACCCGATCTATTGGTTGAAAAAGGAAAGAAAGTGGGGACTGGGGGACAAGTCAACAGAGTAAGTCCAGCACTAGATTTGCTAGCCTCACACAGTATAAGGTGGCTATACCGGACAAAAATGGGACCAACCCAAATATCCTGTTCTGATGTTTTGTTGCCCCGAGCCACTCTTATGTAATGCCACTGGTAAAATGTAGCAGTCATACTGTTAAAAGTAAGGACACGTTAAACCAATGTTGTTTTAAATGTAATGCCTCGAGTAATATGAATCAATGGCACTTTTTTACATGTCCTGCTAAATTTCCCATTAAGATAAGTTGGTTCTTTTCGTTAGAAATGCAACTGTCTTGGTCCGCCTACTCTCCCGTGCCCAAAGTAATGTCGTATTTAACGGTTGTCATAGTTAATCCTAATGCCCACACTAATATCTAGCAATGCCACTGCTTTAGAAATTGCTACTGTCCTTGTAGGATCGCCATTCACATAAGGAACATGCTTCTTTTCATTTGATGCATGTTTCATCACTTGTTAGTCACCCTCCTTTCCACTTTTTTGTGCAACCAGAGATATATATTTCACGCTCGATCTTAGTTGAGCTGCACAAATGATATCCAAATTATAGTTGAGCATTCCAGGAGCTTCACAACCAACCTTGATGTTGCTCAATTTTATTGCAACTAATGAAGAAGAAACTCTGTGGGTTTCGTTTTCTCATGGAAATGGAACTGGGGCTGGAGCCCTTTTCTTAAAAAAATTGAAGAAGAAGCTGCTAGCTCACGGGACGTTGCTTCATTTTAGGTGAACTGCACCAAAAGGTCCCATGAATTGAATCATCCATGTTGGTGACTGAAAGAGCCAGCTTCAGCATCCCAGTCTAAGCACCCCCGGCCTCCATCCTTGCGACACACGGTACACCTCGTTTGCCACCTGCTCGACCCTAGTGTCACTGATAAAATGAAGTAATAATACAGTTAAAATAGAGCGAGTGTCATCTCTATCATTTCATTTCCAATGTAGATAAATAAAGTGCTTCTCTTTGTTAATGTGTGTTTCATCAACTAGTCCCATTGTTAATGTTTAAGCGTTTCTGCAAACTAGGGTGCTTAATTTTAGTTGATACGTACAAAAATAGAGATTTGAATGTCTCAAGGTGCCTCCTTGTACTACCGTTGTACACTGATGTTCATCACTGGTAGAAGGTGTATCTGAGAGACTTGGGACGATGTCTAGTATGAGGCATACCGTATGAGGCATCGCAGGGCCCATCTCGCCCTCGCTGCATGGCATACTATGATACTATCGCAATATTTTCTTCTATTTATTTTGTGTGTTTCATCAACTAGTGCCACTATAATGTAATCACGCTTTTTCATTATCTGTGCAAATAGGGTTATTCAGCTGCATTTTGGTGGAACTGCACAAATGTACGTATGGAACCGGCATATATGCAGAGTGCGAAGTGTGCCAAGTAAAAATTACCAACACCAACCATGCTGCATGCACGCATTGGCATCCACCACCACCAGTGAGATGTGTGGCGCTCTCTGTGGACGGATCTTTCTCGACAGCAAATCCTCTAACCAAATACTAGTAGCTTATATTGGTAGCACCAATCTATTTTTCTTTATTTGTACACTGTGTCACAAGTTTGACACAAAGGTCCAGAGCTATTTTAGGGTGATCGGCATAGTACTCGGAGACTGATTGTAAGCATGATTTTCATTAGCTGTCACACTGATTGTAAGCATGAGCAGGTGGAAGATTAGGTTAGTGTGAAGCACCTTAAACCCTACCGCCGCCGTTGAAATGAGGCGAGCGTCAAGGGAACCGTGGAGAACGGCGGGGAAGCAATGTCGCGCCATCCGGCCTCCTCTTGCGGTGGGAGAATGAAGACTCCTGTGGCTCCGGCTGGCTCTGCACCCTCACGAACGGCACACCATACTCGATCGATTCATTATCCTCTGGGTGCTCGACCTTCGACCTGTACGCCCACCACCTGCGCCTGACTTTCGCCTCGGGCGAATATGTCTGCCCCATCGCCCATAGGAGATAGTCAATGAACTCGGAGGACTGCAGCGTGACTGCCGCCGAGGAGTACATGTACATCGCCGCCCTCATCACCGTCGTCTCGCTCTTTCGCATACATTGCCACATGGCCCGCACCGTCCTCGAAATCTCCCACTCATTGTCAAACCAACTAAGGATCTCCTTCAACCTGGCTAACTTTGCCTGGTCGCCGCTGGTGATCTGCCTGATTCGCTGCTGCATCCTCTCAATAGATGTCCTTTTGAGTGGTCTGGTGCTAGCTTTGGAAGATGGGAGGTGGTCTTGCAATAGAGAAGAGGGAGAGGCGAGACGGTGGTCTTGCAATAGAGAAGAGGGAGAGGCGAGACGGTGGTTTTGGAATCGAGATGATAGAGAGGAGAGGAGGTGGTTTTGCAATGGAGAAGATCAGAAGAGGGAGAGGCGAGACGGTGGTTTTGGAATGGAGATGATGGAGAGGAGAGGAGGTGGTTTTGCAATGGAGAAGAGGGAGACGAGCGTGCTGCAGCAATTTAGGATTGGATGAGAGGGCCGGCGCGCTGTGACTGGATCAAAATCAAAATCAATTTACCCTTCAATTAAGAAAGCGACCCCACATTAACTAGTCTCCCTTTTATTCTGGGTAATAATTAACCATGATTTTCGCACATAAAATATATGTTATACGTTGCAAAAATAATATGATTTGAAAGTACTTTCAGATACGAACCAAACGATACAATTTTTGGTGACATGCATTCACATTTTGCTTGTCAAATACAGTACATGGTCAAACTTTGACCCAAAATACGCAAAACAACAAAAAATACTTCCAAGATCAGCGCCGCTCTTCCACTCTTCTCCTCTTAAACCACCGCCGCTCCTCTCCTGTTCCAATCTAAATCTAGCGCCGCTCCTCTCCTCTTCCATTTCAAAACCACCACCCCTCCTCTCCTGTTCCAGTCCAACACCAGCGTTGCTCCTCTCCCGTTCTAATCTAAAACCAGCGCTGCTCCTCTCCTCTTCCATTCAAAAACCACAGCCGGCGAGTGAAGGTGCTGTGGAGAAGTAGATCGATGGAGGAGTACAACTGATACATGAGGATCGTGGACGGCGACCCTGTGAAGCTAGCTAGGATGTTGGAGATACAGTCTTGGTTTGACAAAAAGGACCAACTAGCGGCGACGGTGACATCCATGGCCAAATATCTGCAACAGAGCAAAAAGGCGGCGATACTCCCGGAGGGAGTCGCGCCGGAGTACATAAAGCTGCTTCTTTGGGCCATGGAGCAAACAGATTCACCGAATCCGATCATGAGGAAACGGTGGTGGGAGTATCGATCCCAGATGGAGCATCCACCAGAGATTGAAGGATCGAGCATCTACAGGGTGCGTTTGTGAGGGTGTCCTGCCAGAGCGAGCCGATGGAGTCTTCGTCGACCGAACCCAACTGCAAGAGGATAAAAGCAGTTGGCCCGATGACGCTTCCCCGCCATCGTCTCCCTCGCCGTTCATATTGTCTCACGGGGAGGCTGTCTGCCGCCAAGGAATAGGAGATGACTGCCCCCCCAGCCCAATAGTCGGGCAGGTTGTGAATTGTCAGGAGGAGCTTAGGGTTGTCAGTATTTGCAGGTTGTGAATTGTGTTTTGTGTTGTGTATTTTGAGAGTACTTTCAGATATGAATGTCTTTTGAATTTTAGATTTGTAGTATTGAGCATATGAAATATTTGATGAATTCTAGAGATCTATTTTTAGCACTTAAAATATATCGTTTCATAGGAGTATAAAAGTGTAGACAATGTGATTCTCAGAGAAGAAACTGCAAGTTCAGTTTTAGATAAGAAACTGCAAGTTCAGTTTCAGATAAGAAAGTGCAACTTTCAGAGGTAGAGCATTTATATTAACACGGCCTTTTCAAACAGGGTTAACATCATGTTGGAAGTTTTATTCATGGTGGAAAATGGAACTACCAACCAATTAACATTATGCTGATCAACATTCATGCATAGCACATCTTCATATGATGCACAGTCAAAATGCCCACACAATGTCGAGTGTGCGAAACACAGAGAAAACGAGGGACGAAGTTTTGGCAAGTGTTGGACGTGGTTTTGGGCTGCCCCGTCTAGGCTTTCATTTTTAACATGCGCAGCCCACGACCTTGGATGGGGGGTCCATAGGCCTGTTTGTATTTTCTTGAGGGTCGTCATGTATCGACCGGCCTATGGACTTCCCATCCGAGGTTTTATTTTTCCTGAATATCGGCAGCCCAATTTATGTATTTTTTTGAAGAAAACGTACAGGTCTGTTCTATTTTTCTATATAAGAATAGGAACGCCAGGTCCAACTTATGTTTCCCTTATAACTATATTATATATATTTAAATTATTTTATGATGTTATTATATATTATTTTTATTGTCATCATATATTTAATAGATACTTACATATGTAACAAAACAATATCCCACATCTTATTAACTTATAAAAATATTTTCTTAATCCTAGTGATTGTGTACAAAAGCTTGGTAAGATATAAGGACAAATATAATAATATCACTTATTATTTAAATATACTTATAGAAAAATGTTCAGCCCCTTTTTATTTTTTGATTACATCGCTGGACCAACCCAACATTATAATTAGAATCAGCCCAGCAAAATCGTGTATTTTGAGAAAGTGCAAATGGCCTGTAATTTTTTAGGAAATAAAATAAATGGGCCACATGGACGCTACATAATTTGTTCACCCAGCCCAACTAATGGCTGTAATTCAAAAAAATAAATCAAATTGACTGTAAATTCTACCGCGCAAAAAAAGACTGTAAATTCTGAAAAAATGGGTTGAATACGTGCCACATTTTTGGAGGCTGAAATGTGGGCCAATAGGTCGAAGCCAACGCAAGTCGTTGTCAATTTAGTCAACAAATGATTCTGACCTGTTAGCCGTTGGATTTACATCCAACGGCCGGCATCCATCTTCAATCTCTCGTCTTCTTCCTCCAGCGCCGCCGGGACCGCCTCCTGCTGCTAGCAGCTCTACTTAGCATGCTTCGCTATGAAGCGCTACTCCACCGTTGGCCAGGCCATCCCTCCACCCCTCCACACCTCCTGTTCTTCTCCACCGACTGCCGAACCACACCGCACTAAAACCAGTTAACCCTCGTACACCTCTTCGTCTGCGACTCTACTCCCGCGTCTTCCCATCTCCGACTCGTTGCTATCCGGGCCTCGCCGTCGTCCACCACCTTGGATGCGCTCGGCGTGGCGTGGTCAATGTGGTCAAAGAACGACACCATCGGAAGTAGACTGTGCGTGGAGAGGCTGACAGCTGGGTCCATGACCGCACACAAGGAAATGCCTCCTTATTACGCGCAAAATAATGATTCCTCCACCTGACATCTAGGACCCACCGGAAGGGCTTCTACATTTCACGAAAAAACATGTCACCCGCTGACAGGTCGGACCCACCAGCTATCTTCGCACGCAAGGAAGTGTCTCCTTATTATGCACAAAAAATGAATACCCCCCTGCTAGCTTGGACCCACCATAGTGGGTGGCTGACTTGTGGGCCTACTAAGTTGACGGGGACGGAGGGCTTTGTCAACTTAGTCAATACTCCAATGACCGTATGATGTCCATCCAACGGGCATAGTGCTTCTTCAACCTCTGGTCTTCTTGTTCCAGCCGCCCAAACTAGCGTCGGTCGTGCCGCCTGCTCCTGCCTCCCATGGCCGGGTGTGATGTTGCAGAGGCCTCATCGCCCCCTACTACTCCCACCGCTGGCCAGGCCATCCCTCTACTCACCCACACCCCCTGTTATTCTGCGGCAACAACAGCCTCACACCGCAGCCGAACCAGTGAACCCTCGTACTTCTCTTCGCGTGGGCATCAACTGTTGCGTCTTCCCTGCCTCCGTGTCGTTCCCTTCCTAGGCCTCACCGTCGTCCACCGCCCTGGTGCTCTCGGCGCGGCCTGGTTAACGTGGTTAACGACCGACATGCATCTGAAGTTGACTGTACATGGAGAGGCTGACAGCTGGGTCCACGGCCGCAGCAAGGAAGTGCCTCCTTATTAAGTGCAAAATAATTATTCCTCCACCTGACAGCAGGGACCCACCGGACGGGCCACCTTATTTTGCGAAAAAAGTTTCCCCTCTGACTGCTAGGACCCACCAGCTACATCTTCGCATGCAAGGAAGTGCGTCTGGGCAAAAAAAAACGATTCACCCCCCTGACTGCTGGGACCCACCAGCTACATCTTCGCACACAAGGAAGTGCGTCCGAAAAAAAGCGATTCACCCCCCTGACTGCTGGAACTCACCAGCTACACCTTCGCACGCAAGGAAGTGCCCGACAGTCGGGACCCACCTGGTCGAAGCGTACATAATGTTGTCATTCTGGTCGCGAACGTGTACATACATACTGGTCGATGTAGAGGCGCGCACGTGTCATAGTAGAGGCGCGCACGTGTCGTAGTAGAGGCGCGCACGTAGCATGTACACGTACATACAGCGGCCAGTGCGCAAGAAATAAAATACGGCCACGTATGTGTACATACGGGTGGGGTCTCGAACGCCTACTTGTGCATATATACATACGGCCAGGGATCATGTACATGGCTGGGTCGGAACGGAGAAACATCATCGTCATCGTGTTCATGGGGAAGCAACAGAATGCATCGTGTTCATCGGGAGGCAACGGAACGCATGGGAGCCAACCGGCTGGGTCGGAACGGAATGTGTGGTCGTGTTCATCGGGAGGGCTTGGATGGAACAGACGATGGAAACGAGGCCTGGCGTACCGCGGAACGGAGGAAACGTCCTTGTGTCCGACCGGCCACGTTCGAAACGGGATCCTGTTCATCGGGAGGGGTCTGGCGTACCGCAAAACGGAGGAAACGGACCTCCTACGGTCGAAACGGGGGTCCTGTTGATCGGGAGGGGTGTGGCGTACCGCAAAATGGACGAAACGGACTTGTGTTGGAGCGCTACGGTCGAAACGGGGGTCATGTTCATCGGGAGGGGTGTGACGTACCGCAAAACGGGACTCCATGGGATATTGTTCATCTCCACCGTCGACCTCCTCCAGCCTCCATGGGCTACTGTTCATCCACCGTCGACCTTCTCCAGCCTCCACCCGCGACTGTTCATCCACGGGCTCCTGTTCATCCAGCCTCCACCGCGCGCTACTCCATCGGCTACTGTTCAACCACCCCTCCATGGGCACCCCTCCACCGTCTACTATTCATCCACCCCTCCATGGGGCCGTCCTGTTCATCCAGCCCTGCACGGGGTCTTGTTCATCCGGCCCCAACCGGCTCGATCGATCGGGGTCCTGTTCATCCAGAGGCAACACCACGGGTCCTGTTCATCCACTCCCACCGCTCACTGTTCATCCAACCCCCCCCCCCGTAACGCTCACTGTTCATCCCGGGCGGCAGCATCGATCGACTTCAGTTAGTAGCAGTAGCGAAGGAATCGATCGCTCGGGTTCAGTAACGCGTAGCCTACAGTGCAATCGCTCGGGTTCAGTTAGAGCCCAATGCCTTGCTCGGGTTCAGTTAGAGCCAACGCCTCGCACACATGTGTGTACGTGTATGAGAGAAATGCGCATCGCTCGGCCCTTGACCACCCACCGTAACCGGGAACTCCCCGAAATTTTCCTCGCCCTCGCTTCTACCACGATTTTTTCCATCATGGACGGCCCAAAGAATGTCATGCAGCTGCGTCTCTGGCCCGCCCAGGACGAAAAGCCCATTTTCTGTCATGATTTTTTGTCATAGAAGTAGGAGCCCACCACATCTATGATTATACCGGGTTTTGTCACAATTATCATCATAGAAGTGTCATATGTATGAAAGAAAAAAAATTCGTTCGGCTCAAAATGTCACGGATGTGTCTTTTTTTGTAGTGGTAGTCAAGCTGGAGCTCCTCAAATCCCTCCGTTATTGCATCCACCATCACAACAACATAGTCTTGTGGAATCGGACGGCGGTGAAAAGTTGCTCCGGGTGAAGGAGGGAACACAGAGCCGACAGCCACCTTGACTTTGAGCTGAAGCCATTGTGTCATTAGGTGGCACTGGTATGAATCAGTAATAAAATCCACGGGGTAGCTAGGACCCGTGAAGTTAGGCTGCTGAACAAGGTCGGTGGAAGCCACACTGCTTCTCTATTGAGATGGCGGGGTAGCTTCTGGGGTAGCTTGGGCAGGATCTCACTGGTTCTGAACAGCTTGTCGTTCCTCTAGCTTTCGTACCCTTGCCTGAAGCTGCTGTAGTTCACTCTGCTCCACTTTCCTCCTCCTATCTTGGGTTTTGTGACCGCCTACATCAGGAAACCCAACCTTCCATGCAACGGAGCCTGGCGTGCCTCGTGTTCGTCCAAGGTGCTCAGGATTCTCGAGGGCCTTTGTGAGCACGTTGTTCTCTCTGTCGGGAATGAACGTCCCTTCCTGCGCTTCCTTGATTGCTTTCTAAAGCTTCGTGATGGGTGTTGCAAGTTTCTCGTCCGTCCAATAGCACTTCCCTGTTTTAGGGTCGAAAGTTCCCCCAACCCCGAAGAACCAAGTCCTTGAACGGTCTGGACAGTGCAATGTCTCTGGTTCGACCCCTTTAGCAATCAGGTCCTGCTCAGCCTTGTCCCACAATGGCCGGGCTTTGAGGTAGCCACCTGACCCCCTGCGATGGTGATGCTCCATCTTTGCAGCATTTATCTTGTTAATCACTGACATCTTCTTACTCTTCTCCGATGTCTTGTGGGCCACAAATGCGGGCCAGTGATCTCTTATCTTCTCAAATCGGCCGGTGAATTCTGGAGTCTTGTTTTTGTCGATATACATTGATTTCAACTCATTCTTCCACCTCCTGAATAGATCTTCCATCTTCTTGAGAGCATGAGCCTTGATCAATGGCTCTATAACTGGCTTCTCCGGATCCTCCTCTGCCGATAGGGTGAAATTTTCCTTCAGCGCGGTCCAAAGATCATCTTTTTGTCTATCTTCGGCAAAAGAAACTTGAGGGTCTTCCTTCTTAGGCTTATACAATTGGTGGGTGCTGATCGGGATCATGTCCCTAACAAGAACCCCACATTGAGGAAAAAATGCTTCCTTGGTCCGGAGGGGTTTAATCGGTTGGCCATCGCGCGCGATTTCTGTGATCGTGAACCTTTCATCCGGGCACAACTTTTTCTTCGGGCCTCGTCTCGTTACCGAAGTTTTGCTTGATCCGGAGGGCTATAAAAGAAGAAAGAAGAGTTAATATATGTACATACCAAAACAATTAATGCATCAATTACCTAGTCAGCACATGCTTCATTAATATATATATATATATATATACCTCGCCGGACTTTGCAACAGTTGATCCCGACTCCGTTCGGTCACCGGAGCCGTCATCACGGTCGTCGGAGCCACCATCACGATCATGACTTTCCTCCTCCATTGTTTGGTCATCGTAGCCTGCTACCTCTCCTTCTATGTCACGCCCAATATGCGACCCTATCCAAAAGGAACTCGAAGGTCCCACCAAGGATAGACCCGCATATTGAAACGCTTTTGCAAGGTGGATATCATTACATCAACATTACATAATATATGGGGATACATACAAGAGGCATACAATGCCGCATGAATACAACATTACAATACATAAGAGCATCATCCGACTATGGATGAAACAGAAACAGAAACTCAAACGACATCCACCCTCCTAGCCCAGGCTGCCAACCTGGAACCTATCCCATGATCGAAGAAGAAGCAGAAGAAGAACTCCAAAACAAGCAAACATCGCTCTCGCATCAAGATCATCGCATAACCTGTACCTGCAACTGTTGTTGTAGTAATCTGTGAGCCACGAGGACTCAGCAATCCCATTACCATGGGTATCAAGACTAGCAAAGCTTAAAGGGAAAGGAAGGGGTAAAGTGGTGAGGCTGTAGTAGCGACTAAGCATATATGGTGGCTAACATATGCAAATAAGAGCGAGAAGAGAACAAGCGGAACGGTCGTGAAGCTAGCAATGATCAAGAAGTGATCCTGAACTCCTACCTACGCCAAGCATAAACCAGAAACCGTGTTCACTTCCCGGACTCGCCGAAAAGAGACCATCATGGCTACACACACGGTTGATGCATTTTAATTCGGATCTGGTGTCAAGTTATCTACAACCGGACATTAACAAATTCCCATCTGCCTATAATCGCAGGCACGACTTTCGAAAGATTATACCCTGCAGGGGTGTCCCAACTTAGCCCATGACAATCTCTCGCGATCAACGAAGGATATACCTTCTCCCAGGAAGACCCGATCAGGCTCGGAATCCCGGTTTACAAGACATTTCAACAATGGTAAAACAAGACCAGCAAGACCGCCCGATGCGCCGACAATCCCGATAGGAGCTGCACATATCTTGTTCTCAGGGCAACACCGGATGAGCAATCCGTACAACTAAAACCAGACCTGAAGTTTCCCCGAGGGGGCGCTGCAAAGGGCTCTAGTTCGGACCAAAACTTAGACAAGCACTGGCCCGGGGGGGCTAAAATAAAGATGACCCTCGGGATGCGCGACTCCCAAGGGAAAAAGGGGTAGGTGAGGCAAATGGTAAAACCAATGTTGGGCCTTGCTGGAGGAGTTTCATTCAAAGCGAACTATCAAGGGGATCCCATAAATCACCCGACCGCGTAAGGAACACAAAATCCGGGAACATAACACCGGTATGACGGAAACTAGGGCGGCAAGAGTGGAACAAAACACCAGGCATAAGGCCGAGTCTTCCACCCTTTACCAAGTATATAGATGCATTAATAATATAAGAGATATTGTGATATCCCAACCAAAATCCTGTCCACCATGGAGCAATCTTCAACTTCACCTGCAACTAACAAAGCTATAAGAGGGCCTGAGCAAAAGCGGTAACATAGCCAAACAACAGTTTGCATAGGAAAGCTGTCAAAGGTTAGAGGTTCATGGCAATTTGGGATGGCTTGATAAACAGGTGATAGGTAGCGCAGCAAAGCGATAGAACGAAGCAACTAGCATAGCAATGATAGTAGTGAGATCCAGGGTAGCGGTCATCTTGCCTGAAATCCCGCAAGGAATAAGAACGAGTCCATGAAGAAGACGAACGGAAGAAGCTGAACCAAGCGTAGACGAACGAATCCTCACGATCGCAACGAAACAGGAACTATCGAGAAGAAGCACACAACATAGTAAACACACCACACATGAACAAGGCATGATACACAAACAAGCATGATGCAAGACAAGACTACATGAAGCTTCTCATGGCAAGAGATGATGCAAACAAGAGCAACACACTAAGGCAAGTTTAAATGAGGCCGGGAACAACATATAACAATTCCGGTAAGTCCTCATATGCAAATTTCGAAGTTGGTCCAGATCTGAATAAACCTTATGTTCAAATTGTTAAATGTCAAGTTAAGATGCACCAAGATGATCTACACGAGATTCTAGTCAAGTTACATATAAAGATCATTTAGTTCGGAGCTACGGCCTAGAAGATATGACCAAAACAACTTAAACATGGCATTGATGCAAAATGCATACAAACATCAAGCAAGCAACTCAAAACAAGGATGCAACATGATAATATGAAACTACATGAAATTCTAAGCAAGTTTCATATAGAGCACACTCAAAACGGAGCAACGGTGCAACACACACACACACTATACAAGTTATAGCAACAATCTGTCCAAAACAGCAACTAGGCATAATGCAAGCATCAAAACAACATGCTACAGGACCTCAACAAGAAAAAAAGGCATGGGCATGATGTACAGGTAAAGCATAACAAAACATGAACACTGAGCTATCTCTAGAAATCACTAGAACATGCTCAAACACACATGGTAAGATTGCAAGTAATAACAATTCAGACTTGCAGAAAATAACATCAGGTTGCAATCTTTAGAGTTTTCAAACAATATGTTATAGGAACTTATTATGGCAAAATAAGGCATGGCATGAATCTACTCATTGCATAGATCAAAAGTCCCTTACTGACCATGAGCCAAAAAGGATCAGAGAATATGATGGCACCCATGTAAACATGGCAAGTTATATTACAGATTCAAACATGGCAGAAACAGAATTATGAAGGCATGTTGATGAGCTTGTGCAACTCACTACAGATCAATACATGGCATGGCAAGGCAACGAACAGTAAGAAGACATGTTTGTGAAGCTAAGCATGGCAATAGCAAGTTCATAGGGTACATGTAACACTGGCAACAATCATGGCAACAACTGAACTTAATGTTAACAGGCTGACAGCAACATTTTCAAGCAACTTTGGAGCAAGATATGAGCAAGCTACAGCAAGATATAATTACAACCAGGGGCATGAATGGATAGGGCATAACATGTAGAACAAAACACTATTAGTGAACATCTCCAAATTATGCATAGAATGATTAGTAGCAGCAGGTTTACATGGCATCACGAAATAACAGATTCAGCCTAGCAAAACAGCAACAGCAAGTACACTACTTAACAAGCTCGATTCACTCACCACAAGTCATTGCATGACAAGATAAGCATAGCATCATCAAGAAGACATGTTTATGAAACAAACCAAGGCAAGAACAAGTTCATAGCATGCAAGGATCAACTACAACAAGCTTGGCAAAATTGAATAACATGTGAACAATCTGCCAGGAAACATTTTGAAGCAAAAGTAGAGCACTAAAATGACATGCTAGACTACTCCATGAATGCAAACTGGGGCATGAATGGATAGAGAACAACCATATGTTCAAAACACCCTTATTGAAGTATCTCAAAATATGCATGGATCTCTCTGTACCAACATGTTTACATGGCATCAAAATAACAGCAGAACAGGGACTAAAATCAGCAATATCACGAAGCCTAGTTTGCAAGCTTGTGCTAGTCACCACATTGATCAAAAAAAATACATAGTAAACACCTATGTAAAGAAGACATAACATAGTTCAAAACACATGTAGACATCAACCTCATAGGATGCACACATCAATCATGGCAAAAATGACAAAAGTGCATGTTCTGTTAACAGACAGCAGGAAACATTATGAAGCACTCTTGCAATGATGGTTCAGGCATCAAGATTAGCTCAAATGAATATGATGCAATGGAAACAAATGAAGTACTCGTCGAGACGAACAATTGGACATATTACATGCACGAAATGGAGATACGGATGCAGAGATACGATGCGATGAACATGGCATGATAATGTCAAAAATCCAGGGACTTGGTGGAAATCAGGGTCAACCTCGTGGACTGGATCTGGGGCGCGGTTCCCAAGGCACGTCGGAGTTCGCTGGACCCTCGCTGGAAAAGGGCCGGAGAGGAGGAAGACGAGGCCGGGGCGGACGAGGGCGACCGGATCCGGGCGGCTCCGACCCAGATCTAGCCGGAGGAGGCTGGGGAAGGCCGGAGGGAGGTCGGCGAGGAGGGCCGGAGGGAGGCTGTGGCCCTCTGGTGCGGCGGCGTGGCCGCGCCTGTGGAGATCCGGCGGGGCGGCGGGTCCTGGAGGCAGGGCGAGTGGGCGCCGTGGTGGGGCGAGCGAGCGCCGCGGTGGGGCGGCGGCGGAGGAGCTCGGCGAGGCGCATGGCGGCGGGGACGGCGCCTCCAGC